>NW_027531885.1:407739-442574 GCF_008692635.1 Crocuta crocuta
TCTCTCTCTCTCTCTCTCGCTCCTAGAAATAAATAAAAATATTTTAAAAAAATATTTTACTGTATGAAGCTAGAAAAATGATCTAATTTTAGAATAGGTAAAAAAGATATTTTAGGGGTGCCTGGGTGGCTTAGTCAGTTAAGCATCTGACTTGGGCTCAGGTCATGATCTCATGGTTCTTGGGTTTGAGCCCCACATCAGGCTTTGTACTGATAGCTAGCTCAGAGCCTGGAGCCTGTTTCAGATTCTATATCTCCCTCTCTCTCTGACCCTCCCTTGCTCACACTGTCTTTCTCTCTCTCTATCTCTCAGAAATAAAAAAAAAAACATTTTAAAAAAGATATTTTAAATAATTCTATCAACTGGCCTAATATCTGTGATGTAAAAATCTAAATAACACTGGATATCTGTCCTAGTTATTGGAAAATTTTGCTCTAAACCCCCTTTTCTCTAGACGCATGGTCCAGGTCCTGGAATAACCCCAACTCTCTGACTTCATTCCTTTCTTTAGCTTCTGTAATTTAGTTATCACAGATAAACTGATTTTCTTAAAATACTATTTTTGACCCAAATATATATTTGTATCAAGCCTAAATAGGCATTTTGAGAAGACTTTCACTAATAAGGAGGAGGGAAATAAAGTGGTAACTGGATGGTATTATGGGTTTGCTTGTGGAGAAGGGTTGATGCTTCAAAATTAAGAGCTAAAAAGGTAAAACATGGATGTGGGTTTCATATGAATAGACATTATATGATAATATCTATAATTTGAACTTTCCCCATGATAATGAGTTTCATGGTTGCCTTATGACTTCATCTTTTTAAAACAATTTTTTATGTCTTTTATTTTTATTTTAAGAGACAGAGACAGAGAGTGAGTGGGAGAGAGGCAGAGGGAGAGGGAGACACAGAATCTGAAGCAGGCTACAGGCTCTGAGCTGTCAGCACAGAGCCCGACGCAGGACTCAAACCCACAGACTGTGAGATTATGACCTGAGCCGAAGTCAGACGCTTAACCAACTGAGCCACCCAGCTTTTTGACAAGTTCAAGAAAATAAGTAATTTCGTATCATATTGACTTTCTTAAATTGTTAAGTTGAGAGTAAAATCCCTTGAAGATTTCTATATCCTAAACAGAAAGATGTCCTCCCTGTGAGTTGTGATATCTCAAAGGTACAACTGGGACTTTCCCCTCACCAGACCAGGGAACTGAGCACTGAGGAACTGTGACAATTCTAGACGACTGTTTAAACCTAACAGCCAAATTACCTATTTGCAGAAGTGTGCCATTTCTCCCTGTTTTCCAGAATAATTGCCAGGTGTGAGTCACTGGAGTGATCTCTCTGCCGTCTAGTGCTTCCACGTATTTGGACTCCTTTTGCTCTTCAGATTCCCTTGGACTTCAGAGGGCAGGGGTTCATGAACTCCTAGAATATTTTCTTTTAGCACTCCTATCTCATTCTCAGATCTTTTTCCCATGAATGTATGGAGTTTCTCTGATTGATATTTCTCAGGTCTCCTGCTCTGCCCAGATGTTTTCTGACAATAGCTATCTTGTGTTTGATGGATTGAGTCTCTGTAACACAGGGGACCACTCAGCTCTCTTTCTCTCCCTTAGCTTTTGGTGTATTTCCTCTGCATATTTAGTGAACATCTATGAAGAAGAGGTAGCAGGTGGCTCTAAAGACTCTGGGATCTTCATCTGCCATGCCAGTCCAAAGGCAGGCACCTAAAGTTCCTTAAAAATTCAACTGCTTCCATCTTCCTTCATCACAATAGACTTGTCATATACCCAGAGTTCCACCATTACCAAAAAAAGCTCGGAGCGCCTGGGTGGCTCAGTTGGTTAAGCATCTGACTTCAGCTCAGGTCATCATCACACAGTTCGAGGGTTCAAGCCTCGCGTTGGGCTCTGTGCTGACAGCTAGCTCAGAGAGTGAAACGTGCTTTGGATTCTGTGTCTCCCTCTCTCTCTGATCCTCCCTTGCTGATGCTGTCACTCTCTCTCTCTCAAAAATAAATAAAAACATTTAAAACAAGAAAGAATTACCCCAAAAAAGCTCTCACATGAAGAGCTTTTCACTTTCTGGAATTTATTCCATTTGGGTTTCTTTGAGTCCTCACATTTCTCATCATTTTAAAGATAAGCCAGTTAGAGAAAGACAAGTTTCATACGATTTCACTCATATATGGAGTGTAAGAAACAAAACAAGCAGACAAAGGGAAAAAAGACAAACCAAAAAACTGATTCTTAACTATAGAGAACAAACTGATGATTAGTAGAGGAGGTGGGGGGTGGGGTGAGAGATGGGTGAAATAGGTGCAGAGCATTGAGTACACTTAACTTCTTTTTTTTTTTCTTAAGAGTACACTTATCTTAGGGCGCCTGGGTGGCTCAGTGGGTTAGGCATCCGACTTCGACTCAGGTCATGATCTTCAGTTCATGAGTTTGAGCCCGCAGAGGGCTCTGCTCTGGCACTGAGGAGTCTGCCTTGGATCCTCTGTCTCCCTGTGTCATTCCCTGCTTGTTCTCTCTCTCTCTCTCTCTCTCAGAAATAATAATAATAATAATAATAAAACCTTTTTTAAAAGTATTTAAAAAAAGAGTACACTTATCCTGATGAGCACTGAGCAATGTATGGAACTGCTGAATCACCATATTGTACGCCTGAAACTAATATAGCAGTCTAGGTTAACTACATTGGAATTAAAATAAAACAATTAAAAAAAGAAAACTATAATTTTACAGCTTACTCAAATTGTTATGTTTGTCAGTATGAATACACAGTCTTGCAAATCTCTAATCCAAACAAGAAGTAGAACCTACTCTCATGGTCATACTTTAAAGTTTAATTTTTAAATGAAATTTATTTATTTTTGTTGTTTGCATCTGTAAATTCTTTTTGGATTCAATAGATAGAGTCAACTATAAGTAAGCTATATTATACATGATATTTTTTCAATGTGAGTGCCTGTTTCAAACTCTGACTCCTTGGAGGATTTATTATTGTAACATGTGAGCAAAGTAATGAGTTTGCAAGAGGGATGATGATTCTTACATAGCAGTAAGTTGTTTTCACTACCATACGCTTTCATCACATTGGTCTTTGCCAACCATGAAAACATATTTGGGGAGAGAAAAATTATCTTCCCAGACCTAGTCCTAAGAAGACAATTGCTTTCTTATTTGGTACCAAACAAAAGAGGTAATGGTTGCATCTATAACTTTGCCTCTGCAGCATATTTTTAGGCCACTCTATCTTTCTTATTTCATCTTAATCTCTTATTCTCCACATCTAGGCTATTTTATTAACTCCTTACTTCATCTCTATTGTCCCAATCTCTCATTTATCGGATATCCCTCCACAACCATACTGAACAACCAAAATTACTATTTTCATCATGTCAATTTTCTTTAAAAATATCAATGCCCAACTTTCATGACATAAAACTGCCAGTGGCAGAATGGAAACAGTAAGACATTAATTAATGAAACTGGCATGTTATATTAGAAAATGTTATAATACTGAAACTATATTACTTTATGTTTATTAGCTACTCACTTAGGTAAAGTTCTAGGTTAACTATGATGGTTTGAGTCGATTCTCACAAACGTGTAGAATATTGGTGTGTGATGTAAATAATCTTATTATCATCACTTCTGTTTTATAGGTAAATGATAGCATACAGAGACGAAGATTTAGTCCATGCTCAAAAGCATGTAAGACACTAAGTTGGTTATCTGAGTCTTCCTTAAAATTGAAAAGATTAATCAATATACTATACTGCCTCAATTGATAGATTTGCTTAGAAATATTAGTGGGTTGTAAAGTCTGTATGTAATTCAGTCATTTAAAGAAGAGGTAAAGGTTGGTTTAGTGCACTTTGCTTTAGTATTGAATCACAAATTTAAAAAAGTTTAATTTTGATTTTGTAGTTTAGTTAGACAACTTTAATTTTTCTTGTGAGAATATTTATTTTTAAAAAGTCAAATAGAATAGTGTTCAATATTATTATTTATATGCAAGTGGAAATCTGGTCCAGTGTTAAAAGCAACTAGTATTGGAATGGGTAATTATTCTACCTTGAAAGTGGTGGGGACAGAGAGGTAACAATAACTTTAGTAGCTGAAATATCTCAGTAAGTGTTCATCTAATTCCTCATCAAGGGAGTAATGATGATGACAATAATTAACACATATTCCATGCATTTTTTTAGGTTCATTTTTTTCTTAGTTTATTGTCAGGTTGGTTTCCATATAACACCCAGTGCTCATCCCAACAAGTGCCCTCTTCCATGACCATCACCCTCCTTCCCCTCTCCCCCATGTCCATCAGCCCTCAGTTTGTTCTTAGCATTCGAGAGTCTCTCATGGTTTGCCTTCTCCCCTCTCCTCAACTATTTTTTCCCCTTCTTCTCCCTCATGGTCCTCCATTAGCTTCCTCCTAATCCACCTGTACATGCAAACATATGGTATCTGTCCTTCTCTGCCTGACTTACTTCGCTCCGCATAACACCTTCAAGGTCCATCCATGTTGCTACACATGGCCAGATTTCATTCTTTCTCATTACCATGTAGTATTCCATTGTACAGATAAACCACATCTTCTTGATCCATTCGTCAGTTGATGGACACTTAGGCTCTTTCCATGTTTTGGCTTTTGTTGAGAGTGCTGCTATGAACATTGGGGTACATGTGCCAGTATACATCAGCACTCCTGTATCCCTTGGGTAGATTCCTAGTGGTGCTATTGCTGGGTCATATTGGAGTTTTAGTGTTAATTTTTTGAGGAACCCCCACACTGTTTTCCAGAGGAGCTGCACCAGTTTACATTCCCACCAACAGTGTAGGAGGGTGCCCGTTTCTCCACATCCTTACCAGCATCTAGAGTCTCCCGATTTCTTCACTTTAGCCACTCTGACTGGCATGAGGTGGTATCTCAGTGTGGTTTGGATTTGTATTTCCCTGATGATAAAGGACGATGAGCATCATTTCATGTGTCTGTTGGCCATCTGGATGTCCTCTTTGGAGAAGTGTCTGTTCATGTCTTCTCCCTTTTCTTCACTGGATTATGTGTTTTTTGGGTGTGGAGTTTAGTGAGTTTCTTATAGATTTTGGATGCTAGCCCTTTATCTGATCTGTCATTTGCAACTATCTTTTCCCATTCCGTTGGTTGCCTATTAGTTTTGTGGGTTGTTTCCTTTGCTGTGCAGAAGCTTTTAATCTTGCTGAGGTCCCAGTAGTTCTTGATTCCCTTGCCTTTGGAAGTGTCAAGTAAGAAATTGCTGCGGTTGAGGTCAAGGAGGTTGTTTCCTGATTTCTCCTCTAGGGTTTTGATGGTTTCCTGTCTCACGTTTAGGTCCTTTATCCATTTTGAGTTGATTTTTGTGTATGGTGTGAGAAAATGATCTGGTTTCTTTCTTCTGCATGTTGCTGTCCAGTTCTCCAACACCATCTGTTAAAGATGCTGTTTTTTTTTCCATTGGATACTCTTTCTTACTTTGTCAAAGATTAGTTGGCCATACATTTGTGGGTCCAACTCTGAGTTCTCTATTCTATTCCATTGGTCTATGTGTCTGTTTTTGTGCCAATACCATACTGTCTTGATGATGACAACTTTGTAGTAGAGGCTAAAGTCTGGGATGGTGATGCCTCCCATTTTGGTTTTCTTCTTCAATATTACTTTGACTATTCGAGGTCTTTTGTGGTTCCATACAAATTTTAGGATAGTTTGTCCTAGTTTTGAGAAGAATACTGGTGCAAATTTGATTGGGATTGCGTTGAATGTGTAGATTGCTTTGGGTAGTAATGACATTTTCGCAATATTTATTCTTGCAACCAATGAGCATGGAATGTTTTTCCATTTCTCTGTGTCTTCTTCAGGTTCCTTCATAAGTTTTCTATAGTTTTCATCATACAGATCTTCTGTGTCTTTGGTTAGGTTTATTCTGTTGGGAGCCATTCTGAGCCCACTAGTTGAGAAAACTCCTGGTGAAGTTAAAGCAAGTTTGCACGGTCTCTTGCCAATCAGATGACGACCGATATCCACCCCCACTCAATTATTTCTGCTTGAGCACTGACCCGTGAGGTACCTTGTTGATCAATATCAGGAATGACTTGTCCCCTTATTCCGGCCCTTGTGTGATGATTGCTCCTTGCGAAGGAACTTACTGTGGGAACTTCTCCTTTTGATTATGGGAACAGACATCGTGTCTCCAGCAGCTCCTGTTTTCCTCCATACTTTCCCTTGAGCTATGAACAGGCTAATGACCCTTACTCATAAAAGACTGACCTTTACATGTACAATTCTGTTTCTACCATTGTGTTAGTCCAAGATGTTCATACACTCAACATGTAAATCAGCTAACCAAAAATGTCTCTCATGCCCTAGCTATTTAAGGGCATGTGACATTCAAAAATGTCTTTCAAGCTATTCAAAACTGGACACAAAGGTAAATGCATCCTAAGAGGCTATTCTATGTATTGGAAATGAGCTAAACTCTTTAAAGGTACAGTTGGCTCTCAGGTTCCATAAGAATATAACTGGAAAATCAAGTCTTGCCCAGAAACAAAGAGCTTAAGTTAGAGAGAAGGAACAGATGAGAGCAGAACATAAGTTACCACATATACCTTTGCTAACGATGATGTATAGCAGCCCCTTCCCTAAAGCCTACATTCCACAAATACCTTCCCTTACTCTGGCAACTGTGAGGAGGACAGATAAGAGTATCTACAAACCTATGACTTAATCTTAAGTGTTATTAAAATGTGAACACCCTGTTATTTTCTTAGTTACTCAACCTCACTATAATTGGGGCAATTCTGCAAGAATATTTCTGTAAAACCTGTTTCTGTACATTTCCAAAAACATCTTATCACAGAGAACTATCCATTGTAAAAATTCTATTTTCTGATGCCATGTTAACATTTGACCTATAAATAAAGACACCAAAACCGACAGGATGGAGATGCTTGCCTGATGATCAGAAAGTATCTCGGGGCTCTCTCACTCTCTCTCTCGCCGACACCATCCATCCTTCAGAGACCCCTGGACCTGCTAGAGCTGGCCTCCAGCATTATTCCTAAGTGTTTTATGGTCTTTTATGCAATTGTGAATGGGATCAGTTTCTTGATTTCTCTTTCTGTTGCATACTTATTAGGCATCAGATGTTATCTTAATTATTGGCCATTATAACCTATTCAGTATCAGAGAGGTTCTCTTAGTGTATACTTCTGGAAAGACATTATCTTCCCAGTCAAACTTCACTTAAGAAGGAATGAGATGTATAAACAGTAAGTATTTTAAGAATCAGAATCGTCTAGTGAATAACTATGCTTATGTGACAATAGAAAAATAATTCCGTGCATTGACTTTTCCAGAGACTTAGATCTGTGGTGATCACACACAGGACTGCTTTATTGAATGCCAAGCCTTTTCCTTTAAGGGAAGATGAACCTGGAGAAAATTCCCATCTTGACCTGAAAGACCCTTCTTCCGTTCCCTACTTAATAGATTCTCACAGTACTTAGCAAAATACCCTCTTTCTAATAGCCATTTATATCTAAATATATTGAATTAATAAATAAATAAAATGTTAACTCAGACTTTAATATCACTCTTAATGTTCATGGCAAAATGTAATTGCTGATATAATAATGAAGAAAATATTTGAACTAGGTCTGATATAGAGTCACAAGGCATAGTATTATAGTTTGAAATTTTAAGATTGGCATATTATTCCCACTCCTATAACCAACTCTCAAATTAAGCTTTTCTAAGCAATTAACCTCTGCATGACCAAGTTTTCTCATCTGTAAAACAGATACAATAATTATTATTGCCTACCCTATGGGCATAGTGTGAGAATTAATGAGTTAATAATTATTATGAATTAATAATTCATAATTCATTATTAATGAATTAATAAAAGCAAGTTCCTTGAAAGGTATTTTATAACATCTTACTGCCCTAGTCTGTTTTATTTTTATCATTTGCACTCAAAGTCCCAATGCTTTAAAAACAACTTTTAAAAAGTTAGGTTGAAATACTACTAACAGAGACCTAGTTGAAATATGGCAATGTTAATTGAAATAATCAATAGTTTTATAGGGTTTTATACTTCTATTTTATAATGAATATTCTTTTAAGAAAGTCATCTTGTGGGGCGCCTGGGTGGCTTAGTCGGTTAAGCGTCCGACTTTCGCTTAGGTCATGATCTTGCGGTTCGTGGGTTCGAGCCCCGTGTAGGGCTCTGTGCTGACTGCCAGCTCAGAGCCTGGAGCCTGTTTCAGCCTGTGACTCCCTCTCTCTCTGACCCTCCCCTGCTCACGCTGTCTCTCTCTCTCTCTCCTAAAAATAAATAAAAGATTAAAAAAAAAAAAAGAAAGTCATCTTGTTTTCAAAATATAAATATTTGAAAATGTTCATGGTACTTTTTGATTCAATGGTTAGATGCTAAAGGGTGCTGTGATCTATCTAGAAAAGGGTTACTGAACTTTTGAACTACTAACAGACTGCACCCATAATAATTTGTTTTGGGGGACCGTTCTGTATGTGGTAGGATGCTTAGCAACATCCTTGGCCTTTACCCTCTAGGTGCCAATAAGAATCCTCAGTGCTGACATTCAAAAATGTTTCCAGACATAACCCAATACCCTTGAAAGGCAAATTGCATCAAGTTGAGAACTACTGCCCTAGATGAATGACCTGTCCAAACTGTGGTACCATCCACTTAAACTATCTTGATAGTGAGGAATGCACACACAAGTGTAAGGAGACCATACAGCTTGGTTGCCTGGTATGATGCTGGTTTATACTTGATATCCTGGTATCTCATTATCATTTGTACTTGAGAGATACTCAGATTTGTAAAGGAGTATCATTATTAATCCATGCAATAAAATAAATGTGAGGATTTTATTGACGACTTACAGTTTGTATTTCCTGTCTCTTGCTTTTTTTTTTTTTTTTTTTTTTTGGTCTTACAGTGTGTAAAATGTTCATGCAGTGAACTTCTTAAGTTTTACTCTAAGATATCATTAGTTTGTAAAATGTACTTCTTATTTTTTTAATTTCCCCTTTCCTGAGCCAATGTAAACTAATGCTTCCCTTCTAAGGCCACTACACTGAGCAGTATGGAAAGGAATAACTACTGCTGCTAACGATTCCTTCATGTATCAGATGGAATTGGGATAGTTCCCCTGCCTTGAAGCTAGCAACGCTTTGGCTTGTGCTGTGGACTGAAATGTGCATGGAGTCTCAAGGAGGCCAGTGGCCGGGGATCAGTGGAAAATGTGAGAACTTACAAATTGACTGTGTAGGCAATCTGTGCAGAAAACAGACACTAAGGAATCCTAACTCAGAGCATATTTTTTTAGCTGTGGCAGTTCTTTATTGTATAGAGGAAATCTATTACAATTCACATATTGTCAACTTTGGTTTTCATTTTATTATACATTATTTTTTTTTCTTAAATAGTTTATTGTCAAGTTGGTTTCCATGTAACAACCAGTGCTCATCCCAACAAGTGCCCTCCCCCATGCGCATCACCCCCTTCCCCTCTCCCCTACCCTCATCAGCCCTCAGTTTGTTCTCAGCATTCACGAATCTCTCATGGTTTGCCTTCCCTTCCTCTCGCCAACTATTTTTCCCCTTCTTCTCCCCCATGGTCCTCCCTTAGTTTCCTTCTAATTCACCTGTATGTGCAAATATATGGTACCTGTCCTTCTCTGACTGACGTATTATTATAAATTATTTTAATGGGAATGAGTGTACAGAAGTAAAGTAGATATTTAAGAAAAAAGATAATGAATTAATTATCTTCCAGTCCATCAAAACATGTGTTGACCTCTATGATACCATCAACATGGAGGACACATTGATATCAATGATCAAAAGAGAACCAGAAAGCAAAAGCCCTAAAGAAACATCAGCATCTACTGGAAAAGTAAGTTTGAATTTTGTTATTAAAGTCTGTCCCAAGGTGATAATCCATACAATTTCAGAAAGTACATTTTTATGTAACTCTTTGAACTTTAGTTTTTATTTTAATTAAGTTTCTATTTTTCTAATTACTTTTAATAAGTTTTAATTGCCAGATCTCTTGTGCATGTAGAAATGTGACATGAGCTTTTAAAGTTTTGACTCTTATAATAGAAAAATTTCACAGCTAAAGTTAATTTATATAAAGTTGGCTTTATATCAACAGATGCTTCAAATAAAAAGACAGTTTAGGTTCCGTGCTTCATTTTGAGATTTTCACCTAATACATGAAAAAAAAAATGAAGTTTTGGAAGTCCATTGGATTGAAGTTGAAAATGAAGGGGTTTTTGAAAATATTTGCTGTCGTAACAAATATAAGAATAGCATAATAATTTAAAGAATTAATGTTTATTTCTTTTCTTTTTTAATATTTTTTTAACATTTATTCATTTTTGGGAGACAGAGACAGAGCATGAGTGGGGGCAAGGGAGAGAGAGAGAGAATCCAAAGCAGGCTCCAGGCTCTGAGCTGTCAGTACTAGCCCAATGTAGGGCTCGAACTCATATACCTTGAGATCATGACCTGAGCTGAAGTAAGAGGCTTAACTGACTGAGAAACCCAGTGCCCCAAATAGCATAATAATTTTAATAATATTCTTAAAAATTAAAAATCAAGGTGGTAGAAATAAATGTAAATATTATTTCTTCAGAATCTGTTGGAAAATTTTAATAGCAGTACAAAAAGCATCATTTTTTTAGTTTTTAATTATTTTGTTGAGCTGGAAAATAAAACATGAAAACATGGAGGTATTGGAATTTATATTAAAAAAACATGGACACTACATGATCCAGCAATCACACTGTTTGGTGTTTATTCAAATGAATTGAAAACTGATGTTCACACAAAAACCCGTACCTGGATTTTTATGGCAGCTTTCTTCATAATTGCCAAAACTTGGGAGCAATTTAGTAACCTCTTGAGGTGAATGAATCAATAAACTATTGTTCATCCAGACAATGAAATATTATTTATGTTAAAAAGAAATGAGCTAGAAAGCCATGAAAATATATGGAAGAATCTTTGTGTTTAAGTTTTTATTTACTTATTCATTTATTTATTTTGAGAGAGACAGAAACAGCACAAATGTGGGAAAGGCAGAGAGAGAGGGAGACAGAGAAACCCAAGCAGGCTGTGCACTGTCAACCCAGAGCCCAACATGGGGCTCCATCTCACAAACCTTGAGATCATTACCTGAGCCAAAGTGAAGAAACCAGATGCTTAACCAACTGAGTCACCCAGGTGCCCCAAGACATGGGAGAATCTTTTGTGCTATTATTAAATGAAAGAAGACAATCTGCATGACTGCAATTATATGAACTCTGGAAAAGGCAAAATTATGATGATAGTAAAAGAAATCAGTGTTTGCCAGGGGTTAGGAAAGAGGAGAAATAAAAGGCAGAGAGCATAGAGAAATTTTAGGGTAATGAAACAATTCTGCATGATATTACAATGGTGGATACATATCATTATGTATTTGTCCAAGCCCAAGGAGTGTACAATACCAAGAGTGAACCATAATGTAAACTATGGAATTTGGGTGATGGTAGTGTAGATTTATCTACTATAATGAAGAAGAGTGCTGTGATGTGGGATGTTGATAGTAATGCGGTGGCACATGTGTAAGATCAGAGGTTTATGGGAACTCTTTGTACTTTCCACTCAATTTTCTTGTGAACCCAAAACAGCTCTAAAAACCAAAGTTCTTTAATTAAAAATAAACTACCAAAAGGTGGGAGAATCTGGACGAATTAATACAAGCACAGCACAAATGTTTTTAATATTTCTTTTGAAACCTTAATTGCATCTTGAAATACCTCAATCTGTGTGATAGACATTTTAATGTGTCCCTATTTTAATTGTAGAAGTTAGTGGCTTTATATTTCTTATAAATATTAGTTAGTTTGATATTTAGCATTCTATGCCTTCAATTTATGCAGATGTTTTTCTTCTTATGTATTATTTTGGGGAGAAATATTGGATATGTGGATATAAGTGACTGCCATTTAGGTTAGATGGAATGAAAATAAAATGCATGACAAGATGGAAATATGAGTAATCATTTTAAGTAAAATAGGTGAAAGGAAAGAGAAATATGGGAAATTAAAAGAGGCATTTTTAAAAAAATAAAACTTTCCCTTACCCAAAACAAGTCCACCTATGACTCTTCAAATAGAAACACAAGCTAATAAAAAGAAAATAATTGGTAATCCTGGAAATGAAAATAATATTTGAAATAATGGATTCTCAGAAAAGGTAAATGAAATGATGTTGAGGAAAATGTCATATAATGGTATAAAAATCATTTAAAAAATACACATATCTTAATTAGTTAAATGAAAATTGTTGTAGTTTCTGTAACTTTATCCTTAAATTACCAAAGAAAATAAAATAACCTCATAATAATTTTCAGTGTATTTTTATTTTTATTTTTTTTAATGTTTTATTTATTTCTAGGAGAGAGAGAGAGACAGCGTGAGCAGGGGAGGGTCAGAGAGAGAGGGACACACAGACACTGAAATAGGCTTCAGGCTCTGAGCTGGCAGTCAGCACAGAGCCCGACGCGGGGCCCGAACCCACGAACCGCGAGATCATGACCTAAGCGAAAGTCGGACGCTTAACTGACTAAGCCACCCAGGCGCCCCTTTCAGTGTATTTTTATTTTGAGGGGGAAACGACTGTGTCTTTTCATATTGTAGAGAGCTGCAAGTTGTTATATAAAACAATATAGCTCGATAATTTGAATGACAAATTTTAAAATGCATTATTTGCTTAAAGTTCAAATATTTTGATTCAGTTATTATAATACAGGTTTATTGACATATATTTCTATGTTGACAATTACTTGAAGGAAAATTATAGAGTCATCAATTCATTTCTTGACTATAGCATTTTTCATTAATAAATTTTTATTTAAAGCAATTTTAAGTTTATAGCAAAATTATTTTTTAAATGTTTATTTATTTTTGAGACAGGGAAAGACAGAGTGCGAGCAGGGGAAGGGCAGAGAGAGAGAGGGAGACACAGAATCCGAAGCAGGTTTCTGGCTCTGAGCTGTCAGCACAGAGTCTGATGCAGGACGCAAACCCATGTACTGAGAGATCACGACCTGACTGGATGTTGGACACTTAACCAAGTCACCCAGGCACCCATGCATACAGGGTTATGTATGGATATAAAATATCAACTCATTAAGATAAATACCAAAAAGTAGGATACGGTTAGTTTTGTTAGAAACTGCTAAACTGCCAAACTTCTAAAGTTTACTCCGCACTTCATTATGACCAGCACTAAATGAGAGTTCTTGTGGCTTCACATTCTTGTAGGTTTTAGTGTTGTCAGTGCTTTGTATTTCATCATGTCTAATAGGTGTGTAATGGTACATGTTGTTGTTTTAATTTGTAATTTTCTAATGACATATGATATTGAACATGTTTTCGTAAACACAGTTGCCATCTGGGCATCCATTTTGATGGCCTTTCATGAGACCTTTGCCCGTGTTTTATTGTCACACAAGCTTCTTTTCCTACTGTTGAGCTTTAAGTGTATTTCATATATGTTGGGTACCAGTCCCTTAACAGATCCTTGCTTTGTGAAGATGTATTCTCAGTATGTGGTTTGTCCTTTCACTTTCTTAACATTATCTTTTGCAGAGCAGAAGTTTTTAATTTTAATGATACCCAACATATCAATATTTTCTTTCATGGATCATGCTTTTGCAATTGTATCTAAAAAGTCAACACCAAAACCGAAGTTATATAGATTTGTCTGTTATCTGCCTGAAATTTAAAATTTTTGGATTTCTGCAGTTAGATCTATGATTCATTTTGAGTGAATTTTTGTGAAAAGCATCAAGTTTTTATTTCATTTATTATTATTCTTTTGCACATCAAGCACCATCTGGTAAAAAGTCTGTGCTTTCTCTGTGGTATTTCCTTTGGTCCCTGTCAAAGATCATTTGACTACATGTATTTTGGTATATTTCTGAGTTCTCTATTCTGTGATATTGATATATTTTTGTCTTTTTTTCATCAATATGACACTACCTTGATTACTGTACCAGTAGAGTAAATTTTGAAGTCAGGTTATGTGAGTATTCTGACTTTGTTCTTTTCCTATGATATTTTCTTTGCTGATCTGAGACTTTTGCTTCTCCATATGAACTTCAGAATCAGTCTGTTGATATCCACAATATAAGATGCTGGTTTTTTATTGTGATTTCAATGAATCTGTAGACTAATATGGGAAGAAATGACATCTTGACAGTACTGAGTCTTTCCATCCATAAACTTCCAATATCTTCCCCTTTATTTACAGTTTATTTTTTTCTCTCATCATAACTTTATAAGTCTGTTTTCTTTAGCTGTTATACATATATTGTTAGATTTATACATAAGTAATTCATTTTGGGGGTGCCACTGTTATGTTACTGTATTTTGAATTTCGAATTCCATTTGGTCATTGCTGGTATTTGGGAAATACATTTACTTTTGCATATGAACCTTGCATTGCAACCTTGCTATAATCACTTTTTAGATCCAAGATTTTTGCTGTGATTGTTATTGTTGAGTCTTTGGGATTTTCTACATAAACAATCGTATCATCCACAATCAAAGAATATTTAATTTCTTCCTTCCAATCTTTATATTTAAGTTCCTTTTCTGACATAATTGCATTAGCTAAGACTTCCATATCAAGCTTAATGGGTTTGGGGACGTTGCCTTGTTCCTGGTCTTAACTGGAAAATAAATGGTTCTTCCACATTAAGTATGATTTTAGCTGTAGACATTTTGTAGATATTCTTCCTCAAGTTGAGGCAGTTTCCCCTCTATTGCTAATTTGCTAAGAGTTTTCATCATTAATGAGTGCTGGATTTTGTCATATGCTTTCTCTGCATCTAATGATATGATCATATTTTTCTTTGGCTTGTTGATGTGACAGATTACATTAACTGTCTTTTGAATGTTAAAATCATGTTGCATGCCTGGAATAAATTCCACTTAGTCATTATATATAATTATTTTCCTATATTGTCAAATTTAATTTGCTAATATTTTGGTAAGGGTATTTATAGCTGTGTTCATGAAAGATATTGACCTTTAGTTTTCTTTCCATATAATACCTTTACCTGGCTTGACATTAGGGTGATACTAGCTTTATAGAATGAGTTAAGAAAAATTTCCTCTGCCTCTATTTTCTGGAAGACATTAGATAATTAGTTTAATTTTTTCCCTAATTTTGTTGGTAGAATTCACTTCCAAACCCCTCTTGGTCTGGTACTTTATGTTTTGAAAGTCTTTTGTTTCCTAGCTAATGATTTTTTGGCAATTTGGACAAAATATATCTATTTATCATGTAAAATAACAACACCTTCAATGCTTTAATAATAGTGTTTCATAATCTAAAATAATATACATTGTTTTCTACTTTTTTTTTTTTTTTGGTAGCCTTCGGTCCCAGTGTGGGGCTTGAACTCACAACTCAGAGATCAAGACCTCTGCTGAGGTTAAGAGTTGGCTACTTAACCCACTGAGGCACCCAGGGGCACTACATTTGCTACATTTGTATATAAGTTTTCAAATATGATATCTTCTGTCATCATTAAATTAGTATCTGGAGAAATGATTTATTAAAGTTTAAAATTCTAATGTACTTTCTTCATTTGAACAAATTATTTTCTTTAAATCTGTTTTCTACTACATCAAAGAATGCAAAATCCACAGGTCCAGCTTTGGGCACAGGGAGACAATGCTTAAGTGAGAATTATTTAAAAGACAGAAGTGACTTGTGAGGCAGGAGCAATATGTTATACCCTGGAATATGCCTAGACAAAATAGAATTGCTACTCCCAAGATATTATAAACTATTTCAAAGGCGCACATGTATTCTAAAGTATTTATGGACACTACGTCATCAAGATAAAATGTTGTGTTGATCTCAGTCTATCCATAGTGACGTTATCAGCTAGAAACTCCTGAGAGTACTCATCTGAGCTCCTACTACTTTTGGCGAGTGCCCACAAATGTTCCTCCAACGGGACCCAGTGCTGTGGTTAGATTGCTTTTTATTACGATTAGCAAGATACACTGAAGGAACAACCAGTCAAAGGCTTTGAAAAAATAAGATTTAAAATGTATTACTCACAAGCTCTGGAGGGTAAACAGCATGCACAAGGGGTACTCAAGGACAGAGGGGGCACAGAAAACAAATGCCCAGGCCTGAGAATCAGCTTTTATTTGGGTCAAGGTTGGGATGCCAGGTTTACTCTTTATAGGTGAATAGGTTTAAAACAAGAGCAAGAATTAAAGTGCAGGGAGGGAAAAGCAAATGTCAGTTATCTGGATTACCCAGGACTTTCTAAAATAAGAACTTCCCAAGAATGGCAGCCTGGCTATTTCTGTAGTAGTGTAGCTGACAATGTGTTTATTTGAGGTGGACGTCTTTGAAGAAGTGTGTGTTTCAGCAATCAAAAGCTTAACATCAGGCATTTACATTACAATCACAACAGCTAATTGGTGGTACTTCTCAGTACAGAAATTCAAAATATCTTATTTTGAATAGACTTCCTTTTAAAAATTGAAATTATTATTGAAAATCTTCAGTTGTCTTGAATAGTGTTTTATTCTTTACATTTGAGTAACACTTTTTTTTTCAAATTTCTAAACACCAGATCAATAAACATGCATCTTTTTTTTTTTTTTTTTTTTTTTTTTCATTTTTTTTTTTCCCTTTCAGCCCNTCCAATTGTCTTTGTCCGTTCAGACTACTATAACAAAGTAGCATAGATTAAGTGCCTTGGAAACAACAGAAGTTTATTTCTCACAGTTCTGGAGACTGGGAATCCAAGATCAGGATGCCAGTGTTGCTGGGTTCTGGTGAGAGACTTCTAGGAAGCAGACTGAAGTCTTCATGTTTCTTCATATGGCAAAGAGGGAGAGAAATCTCTCTAGAGCTCCTATTTAAGGAAACAAATCTTAATCATGACGGCTCCAGCCTCATAACCTTATTACTTCCCCAAGTATCTGCTTCATAAAACCATTACATTGGGGTTAGAATTTCAATATATGAGTTTTGGAAATACGTATGTTTAGTCCATAACATGCATGTTCTTCTATATTTTCAAATCCAAACACATGGCTTTAAAAAAATAGTGTTCATTTTTAACTGAGAGAAAAGCCATGAATCAAAAATGCAGGATATGTAATTATTTTCATGTTTAAATAGCTTGCTCTGGAGATGTGATATGCAAAAATGACATTTTAGCGAGACATATTTTTCAAAGTGGTTGTGTTACTATAAAGTCATTTCACACGTAACAAGTACTGTGAAGTAATCCTTTTCTGCATTTATTGTGGGAATTTTAAGCTGTGGTTTTATGTATTCATTTCCTCCCAAATTTGGGATAATGCAAAAGTCACCTGATGTAAATGCTGGCAGTATTAGGATTCTATTTTGCTAGGATATATAATACAACAAAAAAAATGTATCAGAGAATTATTATTGATGTACTATCCAAAAATCTTCCTAATTTGTATCTTGGGCATGCCTGAACATGTGATGAGCATTGCAATCAAAGCTAGAGTATGTATAAATAATGCTTGTCGAGTTTTGAATGTCAGGTAAAAGAAATTGACGCAAATTAGAGCAAAAGGAAAATTAGTGTAAGAAGATGCTAGAAAGGAAGTAAAGGAATGGTGAAAGGAAGTTTTGTATTTTTCCTTACGTCATTATGAAGCAATTTGGAGATTGGTCTCTTTACATAATATAAAAATTTAAGGGTGACAGTAATAGATTTCAGCTTTATAAACGTCATTCTGCTTTCAGTACAGAGAATAAACTTGAGTGAAAACAGAATGAGCATGTGAACACTAATTAGATTTTTATGGGTCACATGTATGATATGGGACCAGATGGTAATTTAGTTAAGGTTTTGATGCCTGAAATGAAGAGAGGACTGGAAATAGATTGAGAAGATAAGATGGCAGAGTGTTGTGATGAAGAATTGAACTTATTCAAGAAGAGAGATAATAGTGTAGAGAATGAATCCTAGGTTTTGATGTTAATGACTTCAATATGAACATAGTTGAAGAAGGTCAAGTATAGAGACTATTAGAGATTTTAAGGTCTCGTGAAATATTTTTGAAAGACTTTTCACATAAAAAGTTGTATACAGGGATGTGCACCTTGGAGAAGTTTGAGTTGAAAACAATAACCTTTTGATTCATATGAGTAAGTGGTCCTCAGAGCCCTGGGCACAAGTAGCATCATCTACAAGAATACAGAATGAAAAAAGGATTACTAGTCTTTACGAACATAGACATGTGTCTAACAAATGAAATATGCCTGAAAAAGAAAATGAGAAGGATGGATTAGTAAGGAAGAAAAAGTGAATGAATGCAAAATCAAAGAAGATAAGTGAGTGGTAAAGAAGATTAAGAGAGTGGTTCAAGAAATGAAGGAGAAGCTAAGAGTGTTCAATTATGCTGAAAAGGTATAAGAGAAATGTAACAGAAATCTCACAGTATTTTTCAGTTTGAACATAATTGCTAACTTTAGAGAGCTGTTTGTGAGAATTATTGAGGTTAAATCAAAATTGCCACAGGCAGATAAGGAAGAAGTTACATAAGAAAAGAAGGAAATTGAAGAGGATGAGAAAAAAAAGGAATCATTAAGAATTTTATTTTGCCATGAACCAGCCAAAGCATTACTTTCTTTATTAAAATCATCTTATAATGTTCAGTTATTCTATTAGGAAATATTATAATGTTCTTCAGTCAGTGAAATTATTTTCATTTGATGTTATATTTTGGTATTAAAATGCGCTATATTATAAACCAGATATACCATTGCATGTTTATTAGAAAGTTTACAGAATTCTATGAACTATATCTATAATAATGTATAGAAAACTTAACAAATATATATAATCAATAACTTGATTTCACAGTATATTTATCCTACTTTATACATAATATATGTTATATTAGGTTAGATAATAAATGTGTATATATAATATGAGATAAAATTGATTAGATAAGTAATTAAATGCCTTTTATTAAAAAGTGTTTTATTAAAACTCTAGAAGAGAAATAAATTATTTATACATTTAAACTCTAGGGCGCCTCGGTGGCTCAGTCGGTTAAGTGTCCGACATTGGCTCAGGTTATGATCTCACAGTCCATGGGTTGGAGTCCTGCGTTGGGCTCTGTGCTGACAGCTCAGAGCCTAGAATCTGCTTCAGATTCTATGTCTCCCTCCCTCTCTGCCCCTCCCCTGCTTGCTCTCTGTCTCTCGAAGTAAAATAAAGACATAAAATTTTTTTAAAAATAAACTCTAAAATACATTAGCCACTGAATTTTATACTTACTTGTTTATGATACATTATAAAGTGAAATAAAAGCTAAATTTGCATATGAGTCCACTATTATTTGACTTTACTAAGATATATGTAAATATCTTAAATCCTCAAAGAATACATTTTGTGGCAAACCAATGCTATATGTAGCATAGGCATTTAGATGCTTATATTTCTCTTTCCTGATTTCATGGTATAAGTTTGTATTATCAGAGCTGTCCTTAAATTTAATAAATAAAAATAATCAATCAATCAATCAATCACTGGCGTGGTATTTTTTTAAAAGGCTCAGATCATAGAATGGGAAGAGGATTTTCTGAGAGGGAATCTTAAGGCATTTATATGATTTTTAAATATGGAAATAAATTTATTCTGATAACATTAGTAAGAATGATCTCTACACTTATCCCCACCACCACAACAAAATGTTTCTTAGAGAAAAGGCAAGAGACAAATAAGAAAATAAGGCTTTACTCAATTGTCAACTATAATTTTGGGTTGAGTGGCCATGTTGGAAAAGAGAATGGCCCACGGGATCAAAATACAAGGAGGCAGTTTAGTGTGTAAGCTCTGCTGGCACCCAGTAAATGCCACTGTCTTAGGCTTATGGATCTTTAGATTCTGTCAGAATAATAAAAAAAAAGTGGGATTAAGAACATAGACAGTGGCTTAGAGTTAGTAGCAATAGATTTGCTTCAATAGCCCAGAGTTTCCTGCCTCTTTATTTGAATCCTGTAAAAATGAGTTTTAAAATATGATGACATTTTTGTACATAAAGTAAGCATATAAAAATCCTAGCTATGAGATGACCACCTCTAGGTGCCCTCATACCCTTTACTCTTCTACGTGTTTTCTTTTTAACTTAGCAATATAGCCTGTCCTTTAATCATGAGATAACAGTGTGACTTGTCTGGAGTTCATGCCACGTTACTCATGGTGTAGTGACTGATTCGTAAGCATGCCATCAATATCTAACCGGCAGTAGTAGGAATACAATACTGTTAACAGTGCCCCATTTCCAAAGTCAAAACTGGTGAGTTCTAAGTCATTAAGCCTCTTGATGTAAAAATAAAATAAACTAATAAATGAAATGAATAAAAAAGAAAACCAAATGCAAAATAAAAGGCAGCCCAATTTCTCCTTGTATGTTCTTGTTCTGTAGAGAAGCACTATACAGTGAAGATATCTCCTAGATCGTCAAGTACTATTTTAAGTCACTTTTAAATCTCCACAAGTGGTTAATGTAGTCGAAAAATATTTTGCCACACCTTTATATACACGACACTCTTGAAAACAGAAAGTTAAATATGAAATAGTATCTAAGAAGTGAATGAGCTATATCGCATACCTGGATACCTATAATGGCAGATACAAACTTTTGGATAATTTCAAAATGATATAGTTTATTTTTTTTCAGCTTGAAGAAGCTGTAGATCACTTAGATCAAGAATGAGTGTATACAGAGTCAGATATAAGAAATTCCAGAAAGCAGAGCATGTACACGGATGCTGTGGCAGACTACTAGTTGCCTAAGGAATATCCAGTCTCCCTTTCTTTAAAAAAAAAAAAAAAAAAGGGACCTCTTGTTCCAGGCAGCAAGGTGGCAAGATTAAAAGCTGAATTTAGCAGCCTCCATAGTAGTTATGATGAGTTGTATAGTCACATTATTTAAGTATGCTCTGACTCAGCCAAAGGGGCACTATTGTATGATCCTTCTTTATTCCTTTTCCGCCATGTATGTGAGCAACTATCCTGTGAAGCAACCTTGAACCTGAAGTCACATGCTGTCCAATGTAGTGAACAATTCAGAGGGGACTTGGTTTGCTCGTGAACGTAGGGTTACCCCACTAACCATGTATTCTCTCTGATGTGGGCATGCGTGTGTATGAAAGAAAGGCAAACTTCTGCATGATTTAATTATCCTTTTCATTTTTAACTTTTATACAGCCAAGTCGAACCTGACTCAATTTCTATTTGGACCTGTACCGTTGGATGTAAAGTCATGCTAGCAAGAAAAAAAAAGCAGAGTCCAGCCACATCACATAGAGTGTCAAGTTCAGGGAAAAGGAAAGACAAGTGTTTCTCCCAGGCAGCTAATATTGAAACGAGTCTAACATTCTGAAAAGACATTTTATGCATTCAGGTGGCCCATCTACCCTCAGCCACCTTCGCATACTTCTAACATTTATTTTGCTCACCTAAACTCTGAAGGCATTTTAGTGTCAGACGTTTAGGAGCATGATAAGTAGTCAATTAAATTTGAATAAAATCTGCATAATGAAAAAAATCTCAATTGTGGGTAGAAAACGGTAGACTATGTAAATTAGATAAAATATGTGACTTCATTAGAAGTGTTCAAGGTCCACCATATTCTTCTTATTATAGTTATACCTTATGCTTTGTTCCAGTGCAAGAAAACAATTTTTCAGCAGTTACCAGTACTTTTTTTTCTAGGAAGTGAAGTCTGAAACTTACACTGTCCCCACATTGGCCATTTCGGCCTCCTTCACAGAAATGTGTTACAGCCTCTTCTAACCTGGAAAGAGATCCTGTGCAATATGTTCCCTTCAACTACCAGTGACTTCTACTCAAAATTTCAAATCCCTATTACCTAAAAAAAGGCAATACCCCTGAGAGGACAGATGAGAGAAAGAGAGAAAGAGAGAGAGATTGAGAAATTAAATAAAGGAAATTTAAAAAAAGGAAACTGGGGGCACCTGGTTGACTCAATCCGATAAACGTCTGACACTTGATTTCAGCTCAGGTCATGACCTCAAGGTTGCTAGATTGAACTTTGCATTGGGCCCTTCACTGGCCATGGAGCCTGCTTAAGATTCTCTCCCTATCTGCCTTTGCTCCTCCCCTACTTGCACACACACTCAAGCTGTCTCTCTCTCTCAAAAAAAAAGTAATCTGCCATATACAGGTATAAAATCAAATAACTCTAAAATTGAATACAATATGTATTTGTGCTAATTAAGTGAATTGCAACAGGACAAAAAAGAGAGAGGCTGAAATAGACTCAAGACATAAAAAAACCTATTTGTGAGAGAGAAGATAGTGATCGACATGAAGGAAATATTAAACACCACTGGATACATGGTGTAATATCGCTGTTATCTGTAGATTTCCTGATTTCTAGATGCTCTGTAAAGCTGTGAAATTGAGTGTGAAGGATGAAGCTGGAAGTACTCTAGTACATTAGGGAGTCCTCACTGGCTTCTCCTCAGAAGCTCCACCCCCAAAGTCTTTCTCTGCCTGTGGGTGAGCACTGGAGTGGCCTGGCATCAAATAGACTGACGCTGGGCAGTCTGAGCTCCCTCGTCCATAATTTGCAGCCAGCTGGTGGAGAAAACGGGGTCTGTGGAGAGCTGTGGCCCGCTGTGCTGGCGGTGCAGGCCTGCAGTGGCCTTTAGATTGATTTCAGACTCTCCCGCTGGGCTGAAGGTAGGGGTCCCCCCACCCCAACACCGAGCACCAGCTGGGTCGTTGCAGATAATGGAAGATATGTTACCCTAGAGCTGTTTCCCATATAATGCCTGCTGCCACGTTCAGAAAGAAAGAGGGGGAAAGGATGAGAACTGGAAGAAATTTGAAATGTGTGCAATTAAGATAAGCATTAATATCTGGAATACACAAAAATGACATAAAGACAAATAATCCTATAAAATATAAAGATTTGGGGTGGGGAAAGGGCGCTGGTTCATATTAGCAATATTGTGCACAATTAAAGTCATTAGGTCAAGGATAATTAAAAGTCTGATAACATGTATTAGTTACCACAGGAAACAAACTGTTAAACTGCTAACATGTGCATACATTTGTAAAAATACCTTGGGACATACTTTGTTGTTACCTCACAAAACTGAAGATGTGCATATCCTCTGACTCAAAAATGAGTACATGTGCACAGAAGGATACCTATGAAGATGGTCATAAAAGCTTTGTTGTGTTAGTCAAGAAACTAAAAACAATGCAAGTGTCTGTCGAAAGTAACATGGAATAACTATTCACACCATGTTTCTACATTAATGTTAAAGGGATGAACTGCAGTGATACAAACTGGCTTAGGTGCAACTCAGGAACTTGATGTTGAGGAATAACAGAAGACATAGAAGATTATTTACATTAAAATAAATGAGCAACATGCAAAGATAAGCAATATATTATTTAGGGAAAGAATTTATGGAACATTATAAGAAAATTCATAGGAATTATAACCATAAATATCATGAAAATGATTGCCTCCAGAGTATAGGAGAGTAGGGCAATGTGATCAAAGAAATGACACAGAGACATCAATTCTTAAAGGATGTAGGGGCACCTAGGTGGCTCAGTCAGTTAAGTGTCTGACTTCAGATCAGGTCATGATCTCGTGGTCCATGGGTTCAAGCCCTGCATCATACTCTGTGCTGACAGCTCAGAGACTGGAGCCTGCTTCAGACTCTGTGTCTCTCTCTCTCCCTGCCCCTCCCTTGCTCATGGTCTGTATCTCTCTGTCTCTCAAAAATAAATAAACATTTTAAAAAATTTTTTTAAAGAATGTAATTAAGTCTACAATTTAGTAAAGAGCAAATGATTTGTATTATGTTCTTAAATAATAAAGTATGTTGATATCCCCAATAGAATTTTGTTATATTTGATATAATTTAGAGCAGACTTTCAGAAATATTTGTCACTGCTTTATATGTGATTATAAGCATGTAACATTTACTTTTTTATTTTAGAGTTGACCGTCACACTGCACATTAGAGAAAAAGAAAGTTAATTTGGTAATTTGGTGCACACTTTACTGGATTTGCTGAATAAAATAAATCACTTATAAACTTCATTTATATACACTTTTCTGGTTGAGTCATTTTCGACAGACTGTAAATGAAAAAGTTTTATGACTACGCCTATGAGAATCTGCCACCTGCTGGATGTCTCCCCAAACTACAAGAACAAATGATTTTTTTTTTTTTCTTTTTTTCTTTTCCATTCTGGAGTTGTTTCTAAATCTTACCAAAAGCCAAAAGTGGATGGTGGAAAGGGAGGACTTTTATGTTTGTTAGCCTCAGAAGCTATTAAATAATTAGAACTTATTTTAGATAAACTATACAATTGCTGAAGTGAATAAGGCAGAATATATTATATGATTTCGTCAACAAAGAGTATAATCCATAAAGTACAATAAAAATATTATAACATAATTCAATGAATTTTATGAGAAAAATACTTATATTCTCTGATAATAAATGCCCAAAATAAATCTGCTAAGTGTATATCATTATCTTTAATTGACTAGAATAGTCCTAAGTATAAAACCAATGTAACTACTGAGAGATCACCTTAGGAGCACATTTCAGCTATCACTCAGTTCTCAACACAAAAAAAGAAAGAAGCATTTCTCCATAGACTACTTTATGCATATCGTATCTCATGATATTGAAGTTTTAACCTTTGTCTTTTGAGTCAGTTTTATTTGCACTGACAAAAGAATACCCAGACTACTGACTTAGCTATATTTCTCAACTTTTCATAATTCCGAATTTCAATTACATCTGAATTTGGTTCATTACAGTTATTCCATTCAGTTCAAAAAATGGGGGAAAAATCCTGCATTTCTAACCTACTATGTTTCTAACCTAAAAATATACTGATTCATTGTATAGTGCTATGTGGATAGCAAAAAGCCTCATTTATTGCATTCAGTATCATTATACGGAAGAATATAGCTCGAGAAACAATGGTTTAGGGCCTACAACAGTAATCCAGACCCTTTTGTGAGATTAGTTATATAAATTCATATGTAAAATGAAGAGAAACGTTCTCTAGATTTCTTAACCCAAAATAAAATGTTCCTACTTATAAAATACCTTAATTTTGGTGTCTGACATGGAGATCCTGTTTCTAGAGAGTAACCTAAAGTAATGTTATATTGACCTAAAGAACCACAGTCTTCCTAAATTGAGAGAATTGACAAATATAACCTAGAGTGGAGAAAAAGAAGAAATAACATTTTATAGCAAATGCACATAGGAAAAGGAGATACGGATTTATTTCAGAATACCTGGGAAGTCTAATTTCTTTCAAATTAGTCTAACAAATTAAAGGGGTGCCTGGCTGGCTCAGTCGGTTGAGCATCCGACTTCAGCTCAGGTCACGATCTCACGGTCTTTGGTTTCCAGCCCCGCATCAGGCTCTGTGCTGACAGCACAGAGCCTGGAGCCTACTTCGGACTCTGTGTCTCCCTCTCTCTCTCTTCTCTCCTGTTTGTCTTCTGTCTACCAAAAACAAATACACATTAAAAATTTAAAAAAACAACTTATAAATAGAAATTAGGAACAAAACTGGAATGCTTTCTCTGGATATAAGTCTATCCGTGCTCTGCAACTGCAGAAACACGAAACTGTAGTAAAAAGGACAGCTAGAAAAGTTAGAAAACAAGATATTCGAAGTAATACTTGAAGCAAAGAACGAATCTTCGAACAAAAAAATCTAAGTATAGAAGATTAGAAAATGTTACTTTAAGTTTCCCAGCTACTATTTATGTAACGTTAATGTCATTAACCTATTCAAACTTGTACAAAGAAAGAGGGAAATTATGGGCTATCTGAGTCTAGACAAACAGAATTGTATGCTGTTGCAGCTGTGTGCCGCACCCCTGCCGACTGTCCACCAACACACGCTCACCAGAAAAGTTCTTGTTGACATATTAATTTGTTGCTGCAGATTTTGGAATCCCTCACTGATGTGCGCTTATTGAGCTACTACCTACAGTAAGCTGGTTTATTTGCTTAAATCAGTCTGTTTCTGTGATTTTCTGGTTTGAAAACAAAAATTAAGATTTTCCACTCTTTTTATGACATCACTCCCATCATAACTCTTTGCTTTTACAACTTTTTAATGTTATTTATTTTTGAGAGAGAGAGACAGCACCAGTGGTGGTGGGGCAGAGAGAGAGGGAGGGGCAGAGAGAGAGGGAGACACAGAGTGTGAAGCAGGCTCCAGGCTCTGAGCTATCAGCACAGAGCCCAATGCGCAGCTCAAACCCACAAACCGTGAGATCATGATTTCAGATTAATTTGGATATTTAACCGCCTCGCCACTTAGGTGCCTCTTTTTNAAGCCGGACGCTTAACCAACTGAGCCACCCAGGTATCCCTCAGGTGCCTTTCTTAATACACTTCTAGGTTATACTTTAGTGATTTAACTGAATACAAATCTGTACTAAGTTCTAAATCAANTTGTTGTCTGATGTTCAGTTGTTTTTTTTTTTTTCAGTGCATCATATTTTAGCATTTGTCTTCCAGCTTTCTTCAGTGCCCTTTGGTCTTGACTAAAGGCTTGACTTGGCTTTGGAGTAACTTCCTCTGCGACTCCTACAGAGTCCCTGTACATAAACCACTCTTCTCATTGTTGACCAGAACTTGCCCTGGAGTAACTATCCTTTCCTGAAGGCTTTCTTTCTTTTTTTTTTTTTTTGATGTTTTATGTTTAATTTTTTTTTACAAATAGTTTATTGTCAAGTTGGTTTCCATACAACACCCAGTGCTCATCCCCACAAGTGCCCTCCTCCATGCCCATCTCCCCACTTCCCGCACACCTGTCAGTCCTCAGTTTGTTCTCAGCATTCAAGAGTCTCTCATGGTTTGCCTCTCTCCCTCTCCCCCACCATTTCTCCCCTTCTTCTCCCCCATGGTCTTCCATTAATTTCCTCCTAATCCTCCTATATGTGCAACCATATGGTATTTGTCCTGAAGGCTTTCTGAGGAGTAACCAAGCCAGCTGCTCTGTTCAACCAAGCCAGCTGCTCAGTTTCCCTTTGCTTCCCTCCTCTGGTGATAACTAGTCATTGCAGTTAACCTCTCCAGTTATGTTAGCGTTCCTACACATTGGTCTCAGTTCCTGACTCAGTTTCTTAATTTATTCATTCACCTTTTCCTTCAAGAAACATTTATCGAGTACCAATCAACGGTCAGACACAGACATTATATAAAGTTGTATTCTTTCTTGGCCCTATTGATCTTACAGAGTAGTGGGGAAGGTAGGCATTAATCAAACAATGACTTATCATTTGCTCCAGATAACTGGAGCCCTGTTTTATATATTTCCTTAGTTGCTGAGATTGTTTCTTTTTGGATTTCATGTCATTTAAATGATTAATTTTAATAAATTATTGTACTTATTCATTCTTTCATCTGCTCATTCAATATTAATTTATTAAATGATTATGCATCAGGCCCAAAACATTGGTGATATAATACAATCTAGAGATATCTCTAGCATGAAATCTATCATAAAGTCTAGCAGAAAATAGCTGTTAAGACAAGTAATCAAACTAAATGTGTCTAGAAGAAATGCAAAAGGAACTAGGAATATAGAAGAAGTAAAACTCAAAATACCTAAGAAAGTATTTATTTTCAAATATATACTTTCTATATGAGGAAATTATTCCAAAATTTCCACTAGTGTTTGCACAGGTTAATATTATCATCTTATCTTCGTGTGTTTGTATGGGTATGCTTTTTCAGGGTATATACATGCCTGAATTTGTATAATTATAGTATATATTTTTGAAAATAAGAAAACTATGTGTAATGAACTTTTTATGTTATAAAAATTTCCTATTAAAATATCCTTTAATATACTGAGTTGAAAATGTTGACAATTTGCTTGTAAAGTATTAAATAGTTAATAGAATCACAGATTCTATGCTAAATACTTTCAGAGGCATGCAGTATATTAAAAAAAAAAGCTATACAGAAATATCTATTTACTTTTTACAGAAAAGGAAAATGATCCTCAAATGAGTTCAAGGGATTTGCTTAAGACTAAACACCAAAAAAAGTGGCAGAGATGAACTTCCGATTCAGAGTGTCTGTTCCCTCTCACTATATCAGAAAATAGAGATGATGTTAATATTTATTTATTACACCATCAGGGTTATGCCTACAAAGATTTATTTAAATCACCCTTAAAATTATGTACCATTTTAATGATGCAATTTCTCCCTTTTTTCCCATTTCTACCTTAGTTCTACAAAGGCTAATATTTAGCCCATCATTCATCTGTACTGGATTTTGCAGGTGCCAAGTCTTCAAATGGAAGATTTGTTGCTGTAACTATAGGAGTGCTAGTGGCACAGAACCTTCTAGATCTCTCTAGGGATTGTATCCCTAGATACTGAAGAGTGTCTCCTCCTTCAAGATCATGCTCTTTCGTAGAGTGATGTATGCTCAGTCACTGATAAATTCGTGACATTTTCAATTCAAATTGGAAAATTCTAAAAGACCATCATAGTTCTATGCTTCCCTGTGGGTTTGGCAATGTGGTCAGTGAACCTCTTTTGCAGTGAAACTTCTCCCTTTGATTGACCCTCCTCTTCCTTCTCTCTTCCACATCTTTTGATTCCAAGGAATGGCATTCCTTAGAAGATAGCTGGTACACCCCACTTCATCTCAATCAGGCCTGATATCTGGGTCGTTAACCTGGGACAGTTGCACCAGCCCTGCTCCAAGAAAGAAGATATGGCATATTTCAATCCTGGAATTACTGATCTGAAAAATATACCAGGTGACATGAAATGCTGCCAACTTTTAGTGTAACTCAGAACAGAGAAGGGCTCTGAATCGTATCCAGACAGTGGTTGTAGCCATTCTCTTAGGTCTCATGATTAATAGATCCTTTGGTATCAAAGTTATCAGTAATTGAAAGACATGCTTTATACAAATTATGGCAAGCCCTAATGGTAAAATCATAACATAGGCCCCTGATGTTCTGGAGTGTGGCCACACCACCTGCAGCAGAAAATCATATGCCTCTAAATACAATTTCTAGAATTCTAGTGGGGCATAACAGAGGTAGAACATCTAACCATGGGTACCAAGCGACCATGTGGCTATGACTACCTAATATGAACTGACTTATATCATATCCATCAAGTCATAAGTACAGGTGACACAAGCAAAGATCCATCATTAGAAGGCAGAATTCATCCTTCAAGTATATGTGGAATCAAAGAACAAAAACAAGCTGCACAAGCTGGCTATCATATTGTCCACCTTTACTGCAACAGCCCCCCTCCCCAGGCTCACACTTATGGTAGTATGCAGGGATTCTACTGACTACTTGAAGGAGGAAATAAAAAGAGAAAACTATGTGTATCGATAATAAGCCAACAATGGATGGAAAGTTTTGATAGATTCATTCAGAGATGACCTTGAAAGACAGTGGCAAGAGACAATTCCTTAATGAGCAGAGCACCTTGCCAGACACCCTGTCTGGAAAGAGACATGGTACAGAGTTAAAACTTGTACTTGATAACAGACATCATATAGAAGGGGGGAAGAAAAAGGAAGGTTATGAGCTTTCTGGAAAGTCTGGGTTAGAAGAGAGACTATTATGTATGAGAGTGGGCACAAAGTGTGAAGATTTTCTTATCACATGTTAATGCTGACCAGGGAGCCTCTACCATGAAGAGGCAATAAACAACAAATAGATAAAGTGAGTCAGCCAGTTGACATCAGCCAGCCTCTCTCACTGGCCATCACAGAGCTGGCAGAAATAGAGACCCTTCATGCCCAGAAAGATGGGCTTCCTCTCACCCAGACTCATGGGGCTCTTGCTGCTGTCAAATATCCCAACTACCAACAACAAAACCCGATGTTTAGTCCCCACGGTGGCGTTTTTTGATCAGGCCAATTTGTTTTATAGAGATAAATTCGGTATATGGACATCTTCTACCACAGTTCTGGGAATGGAGTTGAAGAGTAGCCTCACCTACCTTCATTCCCAATAACTCACTTCTTAAGGAATTTGCACTTTCTGTACCTGACCTTGAGGTCAACTCCAAAAAGGCTAACTTTTATTATGTCATGGTGGGCTTGCCCATGACTACTGGTCCTGCCTGACAACTCAGTGTTTCCTTTGTCCCAAGTCCTCTCCCTCCCCCTTCTCTTCTACAGGTTTTGATCTCAAGGGCAATCCTGGATATTTACCTGGCAAGCTAAACGCCATCTCAGGAACTACACCCCAGGGAACCTAACTTGTAACATGAGCATTCTGTGATTCAATTTCAGTTGTGTTCCTCTCCTCCTAATTTTGCTGCATATTTCCATATTTAATTGGATGAATCTGAGATGTAATCATTTTGCCTGTTAATGTTTTCTAGCATATAACTAGCATAATCTCTGTGCTAGCATTTGATATTACCTGGCATATTAACGCTTCTCTCAAATTTGACATATTTAGTTATATAAAATTACTTACAACCACTTCACACATCCTACAGCTTTCACTGTCTGTAGCAATTATGCGAACTCTATAGTTCTAGCTAATTTTTTAACTTGAGTACCATTATTCTATCATGTACAGATATGTGTATGTGTTTATGTGGGAAATGAAAATAAGAGGGTGAGATTAATGTATTATAAGTAGAAAGATATATAGGATAAGAATTTCATCAACACTATTATCTACTGAATTTCTGAATTTTTATATTTGATTCCATGGTTTGAACGATCATAACGATACAGCTCTAACTGACAGTGACACTTTACAAACTAACTTATTAACAACTATTTACATGGAAGTGACTCTCTGATCAAGTACTTTTCTAACAAGTTTAGTTTAAATGTGATTCTAATTATGTCAAATTAATCTAGATCCACTAATGCAAATTATTGTAAGAGCAATTTCATGAAGTTTTAGGTATACTTTCACTAAGTTTGCAGTTATAATCATGCTTTCTCTAATATCCATCTAATTTTTTATTCTCCCATATAAGAGTGTGCATGTGGAGGGAAAGGTGGGAAAAAGGCTCCTAACACGGAGATGCTTTTTCAGATTCTATCTGAATGTAGATAAGAAAAAGGAATTAATCTTATATATTTAATTTTTTACAAACAGAAAAATTGAAAAATAATAAACTAAGCACCTGTATCTGACCAATTGGACTAACCTTTACTAATATTTTACTAATACTGTGCTACTTTTGATGTATAGGTAGCCCTCACTTGACGAAGTCACATGGTAACTAGAATGTGATTTCAATTATCATTGAAGCTTGGAAAGCATGGATTCCATTCTGATCTGCATACATTCAATTAATATGATACTGTGCAAACCGAGTACAGTGTCGGTGCATGTGTGTGCATGTGTGCGTGTCTATTCATATATACCAATAGAAAGTAAGTAGTGGGCATCATGAGTCTTCTAAATGGTTCGGTTTATATCTAAGAAATACAACATCCCCTTACATAACTACCATGTAAACATAACCCCTGAAATATACTGTCTAAATTATAATCCAATCTTTTGTCACATAATAATGTGTTTTAATTTGTATGTATACTATTAACCATTTTAATAAATACTAATAAGTATTCTTATTATTAATGTATATATTGTTAATGTAATGTGTTATTATTATTAATGTAATAATGAAAAATAACATATTTCCATTTTCCCAATAATTGCCCCTCCTCTCAGTCCAGGATCCATTCCAACTTGACACAACGTATTTGGTTGTAACTTTACTTTTATCTTCTAAAATATATGGCTTACTCGTAGCTTTTGGTTGTTTTTCATGACCTTTCCTTGATACCTCCAGGTCAGGAGATTACTGATACATTAGTAATCTTTGATGATCTGACCTCTAAGTTCTTTCTCCCAAGTGATTTTTGTCTTTAAAATAGTTTTATTGTTAGAAACACACATATACACCCGATTATTTTCCACTTCTATTATCATTAATAAAAGATGCATTGTATTCAAGTCAGTTCCTTTATGGGAGCCATTCAGAGTTCTCCCTCCCACTTGCTTTGACATACACGGCACTTTTTGCTGACAGCAACCTTCTATTTCTGTGTATAAAGGCTCTTTATTGAGTAGGAACTGAAATTAGTTTTTTGCTGTTCCCCTAGCAGATGAGAACTTAGGTATTATTAAGATTTTTTTTGTTACAAAGGTTGAGATCGGCATAGATATTTTTTCTTCCATTATAAACACCACTCTCTTTCCTTTCATTATGTTATCGTAAAGAAAAAAGAAAAATATAGAGCGGTATTAGCAACTCAGTCAGGTACCAAAGTAATATTCTGGGGCTTGGCTTACTACATCCAAAGATTTGTTTCTTTTGAATATCTCTAATGCACTTTCATATTTCCTGATATTTCTGAAGCAACTTTACATACACATAGTCAGAACCTGTATATGTAAGACAGGTTTGGGGGGTGGGGGCAGGGAGCTGGTACTTTTAAAACCTCTCTTCCCCTTGTGCTACAATGCACATATCCCTGGTCACGTGTGATTTCAGTGACTTTTCCAGCATATATTTAAGAACTATATATGCCTTATGAAAAATGTATAGAATATAGAGTACATAGGTTTTTATTTAATATTAGTAAATGTAAGAAACCCCAATACACAATTAATATGTAGATAACTTTACATACAGTTGTTCCCATGGATCAAAAATTTATATTTTTTATATGCAACAGTTGGCATATGTTGTTGTTTTTTTTCTTATTTGTTAAATTGTTTTTTGGTAACTTCAAGATCTGGATTCAACATTTCTTGATTCGTACTAGCTAACTTGGAAATTTTTTAAGGCCCAAAGCATATGGGAACATCCTGGGTTTTACATGAAACACTTATTCGTGGTAGTTTCTATAATTTAGTTAATAGACAGTTAAACTTAGAAGTTCCTGTGTTTTGTGATAATTGTATGAGCACATCTCTGCTGTTCCAGCTATTTCTGTCTTTTGCATGGGAAATTTTTGAAGTCTAAATTTGGACTAAAAGCACTTTCCATGGTTCATATGGTAAAATTTCATTTGCCTATACATCTTTCTGTTCAATTCTTTTGTGTAACCATGGAGAGGTTGCTATAATAAAGAAGTGGTGTCACAACGTAAGTTCAATAAATGCATAAACATAATGAGACATAAATATGGCAAAATACAATCAAACCTTCTACTTTTCCAGGAGTAAAGATTTATTCACCACTCCACTTCATTATCTAACTGAAGAGGGAAATTATAATATACAGATCCTATTTTTGTCTTTCTTGGTATTATTGAATATTTAAAGGAGACACTTTAAACAGTTATGATAGTCTTTTCTTGTCAACTTGATGAAGAAAAGGACCCATTTAATGGAGATGCCTATCGTGTATGAATGTGACATCGTGTCAAGATGCAGCAGAATATGGAAAGTTGCTATAATAGAATTTCAGTTGGCACATTGGCTCTCTTCAGTGTAAAAAGGAGTTTGTGAAAATCTGGCTTAAATATATGGAATGGAAGTAGAAAAGTACTGTGTATTTTTATAGTGACAATAAAGTGTTGGGGTTGGGAATAATTAATTGTTTGTCTTTACAAAACAGCAGGGGTTCACTTAGACAAATAAGCAGCATTTATATGTACTTGTAAAAAAAAAAAGAGGAAGACAAACTTGCTGGCAACTACTAATCTAAGAACAAAGGCTATAATAACAGCTGTAAACAGTCTTTATTTTCAGACATATCAGTAAAATGTTTACTTCTCTACCAATCGAAGTAAAGCAGCTTTTGGTTAAATGTCAACTTCTGTGAAAATGGGTACAAAAAGCACTTTACAATAGCAAATGTACTTCACTACACTCCAAATATGCAACATCAAAAATGTGAAAATACTATTTCTCTGAATAATATGTTAATACAAAGTGCATGCAATATGCTGTAAATATCTACATTTGAGTAAGCCTTTCTGAAATTGCAGGCATTTCTGTGTTTCTGTATTAAATTGGCAAATAGATCATTAATATATTACGATTTGGTTTACTGCTTCTCAGCCAACACACTTCAGTATACTTTAAAAATATTTATGTAATATGCTAGGACTTAAATAGAACATTGGTTGAGAATTAATTCAAGATGTTTATTCATATTCTGGTTTGTTCCAATTTACAAATGTGTATTTACTTTCAGGAATGACTCACTCCACTCACGTTTATCCATTGGTAGTGCAATCAAAATAAAATATTTGGGTTTAACTTAGTTTCAGTTTTTTCAAGTCAATATTCATCTCTTACAATTTCATGTTTCTGGCAATAACTCAAATGTGTGTCATTCTCTAGTGATATCTTAAGCAATTAGAGATGTACTTTAACTTTTTTGCTCTACTAATGTAAAATTATATTTATCTTGTATTTCAATTCATAAAAGAATTTTGTGTGCCTGAATATTTGAAAGGCATATATGGAATAATGTATCACATGGTCTGGATGAATAGAAGTTATATCATAAAATTTTTCCATTGTGGAATGTTGGTAGGAAAGATTTTGAGAACCTTACCATACCAGGGTTTAAATGATAGACAATATCTTATACCGGCAGATGGAATATAGCTCTCATAAATTTTAGAGAGTGCAACAAGACTGACTCCTAGTGTCAGTAGAACCTAGAAAATTGAGAA
>NW_027531885.1:442619-542073 GCF_008692635.1 Crocuta crocuta
GGAGGGAGTGTTACTGGAATATTTTTCAATCTGGAGCCTGAAGAAGCTACAGGAATTCAGTTATTCCTTTCACAGTTTTCTCTTTGGCCCTGAATACATAATGGAATTTGGGGGCTACTCACCTAGTGCTTCCCACTCAGCATTGAAAATAGCAATTTAAGCTAGATCCTGTGCTCTGTAGCATACAAGGAATCTAGCTGCCTTGTAATTTAATAGCAAAGAATATTGCAGTATCGCCAAGAGCTAAAAAGTCCTATATGTAGAAAGTTTATTTTTTTCCATAGTCAAAATATTGCTCAGCTACATCTGTTCACTAAAGCTGAAGCTGTACTCTGAGGCTCCCACGTACCTGCCGAGGCCCTTGTGTCCAAATACACGTATCCAACACAGTGCAAGTTATGCTTCAACAGCCAGAGGGCTTTGGATCGTCTGCTCCGGTTAAAGGCTTGTGCTTTTGCTGAGGGAATGTGTGGCTGCGAATCACAGACGGCATCTGCTAAGGTTGCCCTTCCAACCATACAGACTCTCACAAGGTCCAATCTCCCCTGAGGTCCAAGACTCTGTGAAGGCCGAAGAATCTTCTGAAAGCCAACATGGCTGAGGACTGTGCACCCTAGTTTGAAGTCATTGTAGCCCACGTGTCATTTGCTTGTAGTCACTGCCGTCCGTCCACCTTCTCCGGAAGGTACCTTTCAAATGCAGGCAAAGCCAGCAGGGTTTATACTTACCCTCTCAACTCAGCAATTAAAGGTTCACTGCACCCTTGTGCAATACACAGCTCCTCCTATATTAGCTCCTACCAACTACCCAGGCAAAAACATCTTGCCCATACGTGGAATTCCAAACCCAAATGTCTCATGGCCTGAACTTACTCAAAGTTTCTCCATGTGTCTAACTTGCTCTCCTAATGTCCACTTTTATTTTATAACTAAATGTGTCAAGACTGTGCACCAAATATTACGGTCCCTGACGTCCCTCTTCTGTCTACATTCTGATAAAGAAAATAGGAATTAAGACTAGAAATATGGAAGCTAAATTATCAGTTTTCTTACTAATAAAAGCTAAACCAAATGGAACAACTGTTTCCCAGGAAGACAGATTTATGCAAGCTAAACTTGGGCTGAGCTCCCTCTGAAAAGACTTCTCAACAAAAGGTCTCCTTTTTCCAATGGACACACTAGGTTCCAGGAGAGGAAAATGAAAAGGCTTTGACCAAACATGTCTAGTTTTCTTATTCTTCAACTGACAAATTAAATGGTTAGTCTTGCTTTCCCTGCTAGTTATTGTCATTACTATTATTGTCATCAATATCATCTTTCTTATGATCATTATTTTCCCCTAGCTTCAAACAGGAAATGATGAGAAATAATAATTTCTCATGTGTTTCCTAATATAAAAAAGGGTGAGTTGCTCATGAAAACTCCCACACATTCGAGTCAAAAATGATAAACTCTCAACTTCCAGGACTACCTACTAAGATAAGTTTTAGAATTAACTCAAACTCCAAGTGATATTGATCCCATGATAACATAGAGTGAGCAAAGATCACTTGAAGTCACAAAACTGAATTGACTGCATGACATTTCCTATGCTGTAGGAGTCATGCAACATCCTATTCTGAGCCAGAGTTGATGAACACTTTTCAGATTTTATAGACCTTTTAGTCTGGTCATTGGGGCACCTGGGTGGCTCTGTTGGTTAAACATCCAACTCTTGATTTCAGCTCAGGTCATAATATCATGGTTCCTGATGTCAATCCCTGTGTGGGGCTCTGTGCTGATAGCAGGGAGCCTGCTTGGGAGTCTCCTCCCTCTCTCTCTGTCCCTCCCCCGCTCATGTTCACAGGCACTCTAAATAAATAAGTAAATAAATAAAAACTTAAAAAGATAAAAATCTGTCAATAATTCCACCTTTCTAACACTGTAAAAATATAGTACTTGGAGTTTGCATTGTCTACCATGTCCTGGTGTCTCATTTCTTTGGTATTTTTTAATATCTCATACATAAATAAGCACGATTTATACATTGTATAAAGAAAAAACCCTTTACACCTTTTTATACCTTTCTCAGTCTCTACTCTCACCTCCAAATATCCCTCTGGATCATAGCTGAAGACTTCTAAAATCATTAACGGTGAACAAAAAGACCAACAGGAGATTTTTTCTTCAAATACATCCATATACCATTCAAATATATCGTTTTTGAAGAGCTAATATTATAGTCTTCAAAATGTGAAATTAGCTAAGCTACATATTTTTTGTTCTGTTTTCTTTAAATATAGATCACAGCATGATAAATAATAGGTTTCTGTTGTGTTAGGCATTGTAGTCTTAATTTGTGCTAATACCTCTTAAAACACTGTAGTTTTTCTAACCTGATATTTAATGAAATTGTGATTCTACTAAAATCTGTGTGGTCTTTAATCATGCCAATTACTAGTAAAAAATATATCGACTCATGCTTATAATCCTGAGTAAATACATCCATGTTAAATAAAGCTAAGGATGAATTAAACCCCTCATTTTCCAAGGTGTGTTTTGAATAATAAGAGAATGCATCTAGCTATCTCCTTCCTGGCTGGAAGTTTTCAGGATTGTCTAACTTCACGTTACCAGTTTCCTTTGCTCATTATTCCCCTTTGGCTAATTGCCGTGTTGGCTACTAAGATTGTTATCGATTACAAATGTATCCTCAGAAATGATTTTAAATAAAAGGTAATTAAGCTATGTAGAAGGACATATTTTTAAAATATTAAACATTTAAGAATAAATTCAATTTTCATACCCTTTCTTTATCTTTTTAAAGATTTTTCAATGAACTTTGTGGCATAATAGGCAATCCACATTTCTTGTGTAAGAATTTCTGTGTTCCCAAATACCAAATTATATTAATATTTTCACTCCCATATTTCTTGTTAGGTGCTGTTAGTCCCAACATCATCAGAAGTTATAATAGAGTTGGATATGATTACTGCCATTTGGTGACAGATTGCTTCAAAAATTATAGGAGACTGCCATCCCATAAGTTCACCTGTTCTATAATTTTGCAGGCAGACAATACTGATGGATGTGTGACCATATGAAGAGGCTCCTCCCTAGGAGTAAAAACAGAGATTTGCTTCAACCAAAGATGTTGAAACTTACTAAGCATGTCTCCTCTGCCTGAAGTAGTTCTTCTAGTAATTGCAGAGGGTAAGAGAGGATTCCAATTCCATTATCTGTGGCTATCAAGATGTTACTCATGTCCTGAGAGACTGCTACCAAAGTATTGTTGGGAAGTGGCCATTCAGTAAGAACAGATGGTGACAACAGGCACAAGGGAACATGGACAACTTCCAGGTTTCAGATAAATAGAAGCATGAGCTCAGCTTTAAAAAGAACTTAAGGGAACAATTACTCAGCAAGGGAGGTAAAGCATATTCAGTGGATTCATGAACAATAAAAAGACAACAATAGAACATGGCCCAGGATGGGTTTACTGCCATCTCGAAACAGGAAAGCTCCCAGAGGTAAGCTTTTCCAAGAAAAACCCAATGGCAAGCTTTATATTCAAAAGCATGCAAAATGTCTTTGTGGGTTAAAAACCAAACCGTAAATAAAATCCTCAAAGCCCTCAAATTTCATCTTTTCAGGTACCCTTCACTAGAAATGCTATTTAAATTTGGTATTTACTGGGGTGCCTAGGTGACCCACTTGGTTAAGCGTCCGACTTGGACTCAGGTCATGATCTCACGGTTCATGGGATATGTGCATCGGGCTCTGTGCTGACAGCCAGCTCAGAGCCTGGAGCCTGCTTCGGATTCTGTATCTCCCTCTCGCTCTGACCTTCCCCTGCTCATGTTGGCTCTCTCTCTCTCTCAGAAATAAATAAAACATTAAAAAAATTAAATTTGGTATTTACTCCACCGCATGGGGTACATATTTATTATTTTATGTATGTATTTCCCTTTAAGACACTACTATGAAAATTATCTTGTCTGCATAAACATTTTTTTCTTTTTCCACTAGAATGGTTCTTAGCTCAATTAAAAACAATCACCTCTCCTCTTTTATTTACTCTTGTATTGACTGGGATTGGAAAAGCTCATACTCAAAGTAGTTCCCCCAAAAATAACTCTCAGGTTCATTAATTAATTACATATCTGCAAAAAGTCTGCATACTTGAATGAAGTAATGAATGAATCATAACTTTATTATCAGAATTCTAATATGTTCCAAAGTTCATTCAGCTTAAAATTAAAGCATAATACGATTTTAAAAAACATTTTGGCCAATGGACACTTAACTAATTTTAAATTGAATCAAAGAATAGTCTTCGCATATCAATCAGTGTCTTTTACAAAGATAATTTTTGTGAGAAGTGTTGAGTATATTCATTACACAAGTTTCTTCCCTCAGAATTCAATAATCATTGCTGCATATGATGGCTCAGAGATATAATTGAAATACTGCCATAAGTTGGAAAATGCTGTAAATCAGTGTTCTAAAGGTTTTTATTCTAGATCTCATCATTATTTTTATGCTACCCATAATCTGATGTCTCCTTCCTTTCTTCCCTCCTTTGTTCCTTGGTTCCTTCATCTGTTCATTCCTTTCTTTCTTTCCTTCTTTGTTTCCTCTTTCTCTTCCCTTTCTCCGTTTTCTTCATCCTTCTCTCTCTCTCAGTTTTCTTCTCTTTTGTTGTTGATTATAGACTAGCCTGGAGCTTACATTTCTAAATGGCTTTCCAGTCTTGTTAAATGTCATTTTACATGGTCCATTATGTCACCCCAATGGGGCAAAATCTTTTAGGGATTCTAACTCAGTCATCTAAAATATCTATTATTTCATGACTCTTTCTGTATCCTAAAAATTGATTTCAATATTATCTAAGTTACTGACTATATTTGTAAGCAGAATTATAGAGGCAAAAGAGCCAAATATTATGATAAATTTCTCTCTAGTTTGAAATCAACACATAATTTCATACATATTTTCAGGAACACATTATGTATGACGTGAGAATTATGCAAATAGATATAACACATTAGGTTCCAATTGCATAAACTAAAATATAGCAAACATTTTCTGAACTCATTCAGACTCAGTTCACTCTGTTAGTGATGAAAATCTTTACTCTTGCTATAAGAGCTTATAATGAAAGCCAACAATCAGCAGCTCCTACAGCTACCCACCTGTTAGCTTGGCATCAAGGAAAGTACATCTATGTAATTCCTCTTTTGGGCTCAAAGCCTCTTCTCTGCAACACTGAAAATCCAAGGCACATGGTCAGGCAGATCTCAACTCTAATCTGTGCATTGAGAGACTCACTGTCCAAATGGAGCTGAAAAGTATAACTTCCTCCTCCATATTTTCATACTAGACCAACGCAGACTGTCCTTGATTAGTTTTCCCAAACCTGCACTTGGCAGCTATCAACTTGCACAGCTAAGTTCAGAGCTTGCTACCTTCACTCCTCCTATCACAACCGTCATGCCTACCTTACACAGGACTCACCTAGAGGAAAAGAAATAGTTGCGGGACAGAGAGATGAGGGCAGAAGAATTCTTTATAAAAATAACAATTGCAGGTGACATAGACATTGTAAGCCTTGGATCTGACAGGAAGACATCAAAAGATTGTAAAGAGGGAGGGTGAAAAAGTTGTTGAAAATTTCTCCTTCTATCTTTACGAGATTTAAAAACACCTTTGGTTGTTGTTGTTGTAGCTTATATATTATCTTTTTTCTGTGCCTTGATTTTTTATGATTTTACCAGCAACTTTTATGCTGTGACAACATGTTTGAGACCATCATGTATCTTTCACATGATGGTTTGTGATATTTGAAGGGATCTTTCACACACATACATGCATATTATTAAATTTCTGATTACATTTTATCTCTATTAATAACCTTACAGTTTCTGAAATTATGAAGAATGGCTAGATATTTTAGCAGGAGCTGGATATGACAGTAACAGATATTTGTCTCTTCTTGGCCACTATTGTTATTATAGTCTCATGCTAACAGATTTTGATGTTACACTAATCTATAAGAACATCAGTTTCCAGATTCCATATATGTATACAAATGTCTTTGTGCTCACCATTAAATAGAGACATCAATTATTTATGTGTTCTTAGGAAGCGAATGCAATTGAACTAAAACTGAGATCCAGATCTTTATATTGCTACCTCTCATATTCTCTATAGTACTCCGTGAATTTGTTCAACACTGAATAACTAAAAGATTGAGATACAATCTCAAAAAGGTATTATTCTGATGAGCAACAAAACTGCTGAAGTAACTGATTGAAATGCAGTCTACATAATAGGGGTGTGTACCAGAGGCCAGAGCAGTAAGCTGATGAGAATTAGTGAAATACAGAGCATCATTTTGTACATCAGTTTGCAGAAGGTGATATATAGACTATAGTTTAAAAGTTCTTTAGGACATAGATAGCTTTTGGAAGCTGAAGGGATGCTCATTCATGTTTCTTCTTTAATATGTTGATTAATAACATAGTTGAACATTTTTTTCCTACTGCCGTTTTCTATAAAGCTGTTTCTGAAAGCATTTTTAAAACTTTTGAGAGACTTTCAAAGTCTGTCTGTCTATCTATCTATCTATCTATCTATCATCTATCTATCTATCCATCTGTCTATCTATTATCTATCTATTGGATAGATTTTTCCCATTGGAAAAAATATGCAAATTACATTTGTACCCTGGAAACAGAATACAAGAGAATAACATGAGTTCCAGTACTAATTCTGCCTTTATTATTTCCATTTTGTGGAAGAGTAGAGATTGAAAATTCCCTCTTTTCACCTCTAATATTTAAAGGAGTGGAATCGGGGAGAATATTTTGATATCCACTCAAATATTGTCTCCTCATCTAGGCAATGCCATGAAGGAATTTTGCAAATTAGCAATTCATGTTACTGATTACCAGACTTCAAAACTGAGACATTATCATCGGTTATGTGCATAGGTACAATACAATCACATAAGCCCTTAAAACCAGAAGGGGAAAGCAGGAGAGATTAATCAGAAGAAACCAGAACAATTTAAAATTTGAAAAGAAATCGACCTGCCATTATGGTGTTGAAGATGGAGAAAGGGAGACATGACCAAGGAATGTGATCCATTTCAAGAAGCTGAGAATAGTCTCTGGCCGGTAGCCAGAAAGGAAATAGGGAATTCAGTCAAACAATTCCATTGAACTAAGTTGTGCTAACCACCAGACTGACCTTGAGAGCAGGTTCTTCCCCTGAGCCTCCAGAAAGGCATGCAGCCTTGAAACACCTTTGTTTTCCCTTGGGAAATTCTATCACGAGACTCATTGAGCCACACAGTGCTCAGACTTCTAACCACAACAGCAAGATGAGAGGTGAGTGTTGTTTTATACCACTAGATTAGTGCAATTAGTTAATAGCAAACTTAGAAAACAAATATACCAAACACAGCATACTCTCCTTCTGCCCTGTATTTTCCCACACTGTTTGGCTTTAAGTTTGTGTGTGTGTTAATCCACAGAATGAGGATCTAATAAAAGCTAGCTGTCACTGTTCTAGACATGTAAGGGCAAAAGAATCATCAACAGTGTTGAGCCATATTACTTGGCAATTTCTTCCTTATATCCTCTCCTGGAGACATGACAATTACTTTTTGTTTGAGAGGAAATAAAGTCAAAGTTTTATATACAATTTTATTGTGAAAATATTTTTCCCACTTATTTTATTCAGAAGAATAAATAATATATGATCATTCATAAAGAGAGTATTAATATCTGCTGCCGGATATGAAAGGCTTTAAAGCAGGTGTCCTAAAATTTTATATATGTCTTTTAGGTGGAAAAATAATGTTGCTGTTGGATTTAAAGAATGCAGAATTGGAGAATAACTTTAGACTAGTCTGTTGACAGAGTCTGGACAAGAAGTAAGTGTTTGAAATTAATGTTTGTAAAAACACGACTAAAGCCACCAGAAGCATACAGTTTCAAAAAAACAAACAGGATAAAGTGCTTGAAGGAGATGTGATAAATAAACTGATTGATTAAAATAAGAAATTAATAATGCCCCACTGGATATGAAAAATAGGAGCACATTAGGGATCTTAGTAGAACTGAATTTGTCTGACAAAAGCCATATTTAAGTGTATGAACAAGTGAGTGAGGAAAGAGGGTTAATGACATGAAGTTTAGATGAGAAAGATAAAAATCGTAGAAAATAATCAATTATGTGGATTCACAGACAATCGAAGAGATTGTTTAGAATGGAAAACACTTCAACTTGTTCATAAACTGACAGGAAGTTTTTAGTAAAAAAATTAGATTTGAAATATGCACATATGGAAAGAGGAATAAAAGTTAAAATGATAGCAATAAGCAGCTCCTAATAATGTAATCTATTTTTGGAGGTCAAGTAGGTAGCCGCCTATCAGCAACTGGTAGTGGAAACCCTGGGGTCCGAGGGAGAGCTTTTCAGGAATGCAGAGGGAGAGAAACCGCACAGGCCAGCAGCATGAGGGCCTAGAGAGAACAGCAGTCTACCCTTGTTGGTATTAGGGAATCCCGTAGAATATTCCCCATTCCTTCAATATGGGTATTAATTCTATTCTGGTTGGGCCAAGAAGCCAGAATATGAAACTGAAGCTGGAGTATGCCTCACTTCCCAGTATCAGCACATGACCTCAGAACCTATGGCTAGTTCTGGCTCATTTAGAATGTTTATCTCTGTGTTGTTGTTTTTTTAATTTTTTTTTTAATGTTTATTTCTGAGAGAGAGAGCATGAGCAGGGGAGGGTCAGAGAGACAGGGAGACACAGAATCTGAAGCAGGCTTCAGGCTCTGAGCTAGCTGTCAGCACAGAGCCCGATGCGGGGCTCGAACCCACGAACCGTGAGATCATGACCTGAGCTGAAGTCAGACGCTTAACCGATTGACCCACCCAGGCACCCCTAGGTTAGGAGTGCTCGTGATGAAACAATCTTTCCAATCTTCGATGTTCTGATTTTCTGTAATAGCTATTTTAGTCACCATTTTTATTTTCAGTGAGAAAACTGAATCAGTTCAACTTCCAACTGCTATTACTGAAAACACTGTAAGTTGAAAGTTAACTATTTTAGCCATACCCCAAAGACTTACGTATTCAAATGTGCAGAATTTGACCACAGACTTTCATCATTTTTAGTCCGAGCACATCGTCAACAATGGAATGACATCTGTTTCTTTGTATAAACGTTTCCACACCATACCTTGGAAAAAAATCTAAATATACGGTCTGTCGAGTCTCTCTCTGGCTATTAGAAATTCTAGAATGACAGATGAGTTTCCAATATTTCCTTTTGTTCACTCTTTGTTTAGAAAGTAGTAAATGACTTGATTATTTACTCTTTCTACATAAAAGAATCAGTAAGGAAAATTAAGAACTTGCTTGTTTAAAATAAAAATTAAGGGGCGCCTGGGTAGCTTAGTCGGTTAAGCGTCCGACTTTCGCTTAGGTCATGATCTCGCAGTTCGTGAGTTCGAGCCCCGCGTCCGGCTCTGTGCTGACTGCCAGCTCAGAGCCTGGAGCCTGTTTCAGATTCTGTNTAAAAAATTTTAAATAAAATAAAATAAAATAAAATAAAAATTAAGTATTAAAAACCCAAAAATGCTCTCTTAATATGATTTACCTTTCCATCCTAGCTATATCGTGCTGTGGATTTGAGCCTCTAGACATTGACCTTGGATTTAGAATTTGACTTAACTCTATCTCTCCAAGTTTACTTACGGGTGAATGTTCCAGCTGCAACCCGATCCACTTTGTGTTGTTAACTTTACAAACACACTTAATTGACACTTTCTGGCCCCAAAGATATACCTGACCGATTAATCTAATCTTAAAATGTCAACAAAATAAATAAAAAGCACATTTCCATAGTGTCATACAGATTACCAATTTTCATTAATTAAATGTATTTAATTTGAAATTCGCTCCTACAATGTTTTTCAGCACCATCCATATTATTAGTTTCAGAATCCATTTTCATAAGGTTGAGAGGTTTTATTCTCAAATAAAACTGCATCTTTTCAGCTCCTGATTCCAATATTTGATACCTATGACTTCAACAAGTTACTTAGCTTGTTTTCTGCCCCTATTTCCTCATTTGTAAGAAAATGACATAACTACCCAACTCCTAATGTTGTCTTCAAAATTAAATATGTAATCCTTACAAACTGAAGAAAACAACAGATGAACACAGTAAGCTCTGAAATTTTAGCTCTTAATGTGATTGTGACTGGTGTAAATTTACAATAAATTTCATTTTATTTATTTACTTAAATTTTAAAAAAATGTTTATTAATTTTTGAGAGAGACAGAGACAGAGCATGAGTGTGGGAGGGGCAGAGAGAGAGGGAGACACAGAATCTGAGGTGTCAGCACAGAACCCAACACAGGGCTGGAATTTATGAGCCGAGATCATGACCTGAACCCAGATCAAATACTTAACTGACTGAGCCACCCAGATGACCCTTGTTTTTATTATACTTTGAAAAATTTTGCAAAAGATTATGCTTTCATGAATTTGTGCACCTCATCTACTGTATTAATAATTATGTTCATGTTATAATAAAAATACATGTTCCATTTTTTAAAAATATCTTAATAATGATAGTATGCATCTCCTGACTTAGCTATTAAGTATGAATAAATAGTTTCAATTCATTTCTGGTAAATATGAGGAACAACAAGATTCTTTTTATTTTTATTTTAGGATATTTATCAATTTCTTAAATGTCATGTGTATTCTCCTAGATATTGATCTTTAAAAAAATCTTTAAAAATCTACATTCATTTTACCTAAGGGGTAAACTTCTTGATAATAAAATGGGACTCAATTTTAAAGCTATTGGGGAACCTGGGTGGCTCAGTCAGTTAGCCTCTGACTTCAGCTCAGGTCATGACCTCTTAGTTCTTGAGTTCGAGCCCTACATCAGGCTCTCTGCTGTCTGTGCAGAGCCCATTTCACATCTTCTCTCCTCTCACTACCCCATCCTTTCCCCTCTAGCACTCACGCAGTGTAGGTTAGAAAACACAACTGAAATGAGAAAAGGGATTATGATAAAAACTCTTATCAAAAATGGAAATAATTGTATAACAAGAACATAGACATGGCTTAAAAATATTTATTAGGGAAGAGAGAAAAAAATAACTCCCTAAAAATTTTTACGGTATAATTTTGGATCTAAAGTTAAATCATTCACAAAAGTACCTGAAAATTGGTACGCTATCCTTTTTCTCCTTTATTAATTGAAATAATTTAACTAAAAAGTAGATTTCTGAATGTCTACTTTATTCAAGTATTTTTATTTCTTAAACAGTTCATTTAAATGAAAGGAAAACATACTTTGACAACATTTTCTTATGTTTCCACCTCATGTTAAGTAAAAACAATACCCAATAGGTTAAATTATTGCAACCAAAACCTATTTCCCAGTTTTTCCCACTGCTGATTCAATCCATTTTGCACCAGTTATTGTTTCCCTACATTTTCATCATTTTTTTTTCTTTTGTTGAAGAAGCAGTCTGGTTAGCATCTCTGTCAACAGTGTTCTCTAACGTGACAGCTTATTCTTCCTAAGACATGCAAAGATTCAAACTGTAATTTTTTAAATTGTTTAAAGAAAAATGCTGTATCTACTTTACTTTAGTCACCTAACAAAGTCTTTCATAAATCCCTCTTATCCATATTCTCATCATAAATGCCTGGAAAAGCTAAAGCCACAGTTTACCTTCATTTTACAGAGAAAAACAACAACAATAACAAAACAAAACAAAAAAAACCCTCTATGTCTATTTGCAAAAATTCCAGCAAAATAATGAATAGGAACAAAAGTTAATTATGTTTTTAAATAAAATCTGCTTTAAATGCAAAGAAATTATATTTTTTCTTAAAATTATTCCCAATTAAAAACAAATGTATTAACAAAGATAAATCATATATACATGCAGATCAGTTTATATAAATTAACTAACCAAACTGCCAAATGTCAAAATGAGGCAAATGATTATGTCCATAGTTATTTCTTAAGGGGTGCCTGGATAACTCAGTCGGTTGGGCGTCCGGGTGACTCAGTCGGCTGGGCCTCTGACTTCAGCTCATGTCATAATCTCACGGTTTGTGGGTTTGAGCCCAGGGTCAGGGTCTGTGCTGAGAGCCTGAAACCTTCTTCACATTCTATATCTCCCTCTCTCTCTGACCCTCCCCTGCTCACACACTCTCTCTCTCTCAGAAATAAATAAAATATAAAAAAGAAATATTTGGGTTATCTCTAAAATACTTATTTTTGATTTATGATTCAAAATCCAACCAGTGTTGGTACTGGTTATAGAAAAGGTTGATATAGAAGGAGTAGTTGAAAAAAAAAGGTGGTATAAATAATGAACTAACCAAACTAGAAAGGCAAACTGAACATTAGAAATATTTTCTTATAGTGTTGTACACATTTTTATAGAATTTATCATGGTAGTTGAATTTTTAATTCAGTTTATAGATTACAAAATATCAAGATAGAATGTATAAAAAAATAAATTAAAATAAAAACATTATGTTGGTGTGTAGATAACTACATTTGAATAAATTTAGAAACACATCCTGTTCCTAAATCACAGGACATCTTATTGTAAAAATGTTTAGTTTTCCTCAAATTAACATAATTATATTTGCACTAAATTTGAGAAAATATGACAAAATTGGCCAAATAATTCATAGTTCATAAGAAGGAACATGGCAATTTCAAAGAAAAATATGTAAGTAGAATAAAGAATGAAAATTATACCCTAGTTCATTAAGACATACTAGAAAGAACTCAGTACACCTTAAAAAATTACAGTGTATGATAAAAATCACCTTTCAATTGAATAAAAAAATGATTGTTTATGTAAAAATGGTTTAGACTAATTGGTATATATCTGAAAACATAGAACATAACCACAAAAGTACTAATATACATTTAAAAATGATATACAACTTCAGTGTAAACAGACAAACTATTTATAAGTATAGGAACTATGTAAAATGAAGATTATAATCTGAAACAAAAACTCTAAACTAGGAAACAATGCTTATAAATCTGAAGTTGGATTGCTCTGCCAGTTATATACCAACATATAGTATAATGTTGAATGTAAAAGGGTACATTCTACAATAGTCTGCATAGGTTTGTATTATGGAATAATTTTGTAGTTTTGTGATATACACAAAGTAATTACCCTGTTAGGTTTCTCATTTGAGAATGAGGATAATTTCATTTCAAATATGCAGAGCTTATATAGTTTTGTTTGAAATTATATATATATAGCACTCATGGAAGATGGCAAATGTTCAATAACTGTTAAATCCTATCACATAAGTATCATCAATATACAGGTCTTTTCAAATCATTAAGAAAGAGAGCTTGGAAAAGTGAGCAAAGGGCATTAAAACAAACAAGAGAGTAGGAAACAGAAACAAACATTCTCCTTGATTAGATTGGCAACCTTAAGGAATGAAATTTCTGCTCCAGCCTTTTGGAATTAACTCTTCAATTTTATGCTTGCCCCTTCCACACTTGTGCTCTGTCTCTCTGTCTCTCAAAAATAAATAAATAGAAATTAACAAAATTTAAAACATGCTTAAGGTATTTATAATACACATGTTCTGTACGTGTATGAATGTTAAGAATTATATGCATAGAGGGGCGCCTGGGTAGCTCAGTTGGTTTCATTCAGCTTTGGCTCAGGTCATGATCTCATGGTTCAGGGTATTGAGCCCTTCATTAGGCTCTGTGCTGACAGCTAGCTCAGAGCCTGGAGCCTGTTTCAGATTCTGTGTCTCCCTCTCTCTCTGACCCTCCCCTGTTCACGTTGTCTCCCTCTTTCAGAAAGAAATAAAAAACATTAAAAAATATTTTTAAAAAGAATGATATGTATAGAAAAGGGCCAAATTTTATTTTGTTTTAGATAAAAGAAAAAATATAATGGTGAGGATGAGTCAGAAGACTTGGATTGAAGGGGAAAATATTAATTTTTATACAACTTTTTGCTTATTTATCTTGTCAAAACTAACCTTCATTCTTCATACAATTAATAATGACAATGAAATGAATAATAATATCAAAAAATCCAATGAAAATTCAGTATAAAGCTGTTTTATACCATATCGTTTCTTTCAAAACTACTGAAAATATTCTTAAAAGAAATACGAACTTCAGTTAAAAAATTAAATGCCCCCACTAGCTAAAAGAATCTTCTAAACTCCAGAAGTTTGGGCCAAATTTTGTGTGAAAACTGAGAAATAATAAAAATTCCTCAAAATTTAATTTTCGAGTGAATAATCTAGGGAAAAGAAAAAAAATAGAGATTGTTCCTACAGAGATACAAAAAAGCACATGGTGGAATTACATTTGCAAATCTAGAAGACTCTTTTATTGTCTAAAAAGAAAACATTCCAAGTAAATTGTTATTTCTCTAACTGAAGAAAGTATAGCAGGAAAAGAAAGCACTGATCCCAACACAATACTGAGGATTCAGACTGAAAGTATTTTGTTTTGGAGTGTTTTGTTTTTTGGGTTTTGTTTGTTTTGTTTTGTTTTTGTTTTGCTTTTGTGAGCCATATTGACCTTATAAATGAGGAAAAAGAGTGAAGATGGCCCATCTGGAACAGAAGATGTAATGGATGGAGTCACTAGCAAGTAGGGCAACAAATTGAAATTGGTGAAGCTTCAGACTACCTCTGTTCTCTTCCACACCAGTACACATTAATTACTTTGATGGGTACTTAGCTATTTAACTTGTAAGCACCAAGGAAAAGCATAGTGTACTTGCTGAATTTTGATGAAGAAATAAGAATCCTATTCTTAAACAGATGCAAAATCAACTCATAGTATATTCGATTCAGAAAACTGTGAAGCAAGTTCTCTGAAATTCTGGAGGACAACTATGACATGTGACTTTGGTATCTATTCCAGCAGTCATCCAAATAATGGGACACAAGAGCAACTGATAGAAATTTTAAATCATGTAAGAATTTAGGAAATATATAGACCTTAAGTAAATCTCGATAAAAAAAATAAGAGAGAGATATTAGAGGTGCCTGGGTGGCTCAGTTGAGTAAACATCTGACTTCAGCTCAGGTGATGATGAGATTCATGGGTTACAGCCCCACGTTCAGCTCTGTGCTGACAGTTCAGAGCCTGGAGCCTGCTTTGAATTCTGTCTTCCTCTCTTTCTGCCCCTTTCTTGCTCATGCTCTGTCTCTCTCTCAAAAATAAATATTAAAAAAAATTTTTTTAAACATATGAATGAACTTTCCTTAAGTTAGAAATTTTGGATTATTAATTTTTTCCCATGAACTCCTAATTGCATCCCTCTAGTCTACAGTATTTCAGACAACTACCACTGTTTATTAAAAAAATATGTAAGTTGAAATTTAATACATTTTAAATATTTTCTTGGACTATAGACTTCTAGGTATTGAAACATCTTCAGAATTGAATTATCATTATGAATATTAGTTTTAAAGGCTAATGAAAATATATTTCAAGCTGACTAAAATAATAAATCTACAGATAAAGTTATATGGGAAATATATCAATAAATGGGCTTAATGGAAATTACTTTCTTTCAATGATTTAATGCATCTGTGGAGGATTCTACTTGTCATTTGAAAGACATAGTTTGCAGAAATTCAGGCTCCAAAGAACAGAAAGTATGGGGCATCCAGCAAGTGTAGTTCTTACAGAAGGTAATTTAAAAATTCCTATTTGATGTATTAGTTACCATGAAAGAAGATGTTCTGTTAGGGCTATTCAAGTAAATAATAAATAGAATAAAAAAGTTAAGAAAAGTAGTTATTGAGTGAAAACCACTATCAGTATTTCTTACCATTGTGTACCACTTCAGAATTACCCCTCAGGAGCCAATATAACCTTTCTTGATATTAGAGGTTGGAAAAGTCAAGATCACCACATGAAAGAACGTCATAAAAAAATTGTCCTTGTTCACTTACTGTATCATCTGGTCTGTACTCAGAATACCCAAACATGGAATAAGATATCCCATCTCTAATGTCATGCCTCTGTTTTAACAGCTATATGTGTAACACGGGGAATGATTAAGGCTCACAGTAGTTCATGTTGGATTTGAAGAGTAGGCTTCTCAAACACTGATATTTAAAAATGTCTCTTTGTTTGAAGGTGTTACCTCTTGAGAAAAGTATGAAATTAAATCTCACGAAGAGTGAGAGATAAGGCCTTATTTAGTAAGGTGGAGATAGGGTTACTCCTGAGGGCCTTCTCTAGCAAAGCAATTTAGGAAAGAGTAAGTACAAAGAGAAGTTGAAGATCTGAACATTGATTCCCTTAAAGCTCTTCATGCTGGGATAAACTCTTTGGAAGGTCTTTTGGTACCCCAGGCGTTCTCCCTAACCCAGTTTGTAAGACACTTATGAAGAACAAAAGCAATTTAATTGAAAACGTGGTAGCTGGAAGCAAACCTAAACCGAGTACGTAATAGAACACTAACAGGAAGAGAATATAAGAACTTGAAGACATCAAGGGTGGACAATATTTTTTTTCCAAGAACGTTAGCTATGAATAGAGAACAGAGATATATGCAGGAAAAGTAGTATCAAAGGGTACTGAGATCACTATCCTTTAATTGAAATAGAAAATCGCAAGGCTGAATTTATTGTTTACTATACTAATAAAGAGCTATGTTCATAAGGGCAGTCTTTCTGAGCAGAAAAGATTGCTGAGTTGATAATAGGTGATATATTGCTAATCAGGATTTGCTGGATTGTCTGGAATCTAAGTCAGTGGGTATGTAAAAAAGAAGTCTCATTCAGAAGAGACTGTTCTTGATTTGTTGTCACTTAGAGGCAAGTTTTTTCGAGAGATACAGTCTTGATTGAAGAACATTCAGAAGCAATGGGATAGTACAGATTAAATGGCTTGCGAAAGGATGTTCAGAGAGCAAGGTGTCCTTGATCACTTAAATTGGTTTAAAGTCAATTCCGATAGATATTTGTTATCAATGGCCATGGGACAGTTTCTACTCTAGCAAGTGCCACCCTATTTCTTCGTTTCTTTGCAGCAAAACTTCTCAAAAAGAGTTACCGTATTCACGGTCTCTGATTCTCCTCCAATTTTATCTTATGATTTACTCCATTCAGGATTTTTCCTGTCTCTTAACACAAGTACTTTCGTCAAAGTCATGGATCTTCTATGCCTTTAAATCTAATGGTCACTTGTGAATCCTAATTGTTCTAACAGATTAGTGGCTTTTGCACAAGCGGTCACTGTTTCTTTAATCGTTTTTTTTGTTTGCTTCTAGAACAACACACTCTTTTAAGTTTTCTTCGTGCCTTAATGTGCCCTTTCCCTCAGTCTTCTTTGAAGCTTTTTGTTTGTTTCTTTGTTTTGTTTTGTTTTTTCATTTTTATACTTGGAGTCACATAGTACCTATTTGTTTTATTTCAATACCCACTCCTATAGTGATCTAATTCACACTAATCATTTCAAATGCCGTCTACACATTGGAAATTCTCAATTTATATTTCACCTGAACATTAGACATGTGTCATGTATCCATGTAGTCCGATTACTTACCAAATATTTCCTCTTGGTAACCAATTGTGACCTCAAAATACCCAAAAGTGAACTCCACATATCCTTATAAATTATTCTGAGGCAATTTTCCACATTTTGGTTTATGATAACTCTGTCTAGAAATGATTAGGCTCCAAATTTGTGCATTATCCATTATTTACCTTTTCCTCACAGGTTCCATAACAAATTCATCAGACCATCATTTTGATGCACTTATGGAATCTAAAGTCCAATTACTTACCCCTATCAATGTCTGAGTCTCAGTCTTTACCATCTTTTGGCTGTATTATTATTGCACCCCTTATAACTGTTTTGGCTTTCACTCATGAACATTTTTATTCTGCTCTCTACATAGAAGCCTGAAGGATCTTATTAAACATATTTAGATTGCACCACTTCTGTGTTCAAAATCTCCAATATTCCCCATTTCCTTCAAAGCAAAAGCTAACATCCTCACGATGGTCTAAAAATCGTGTCCCCCTTTTCTTCTTTGACTCCATCCCCCACACTTCTCCCTTTAGCTCATGTTCCTCTAGCTATACTGACACTTTTGCCATTCCTCACATTTATTGAGTGCACTCCATCTCAGTATTGTTGTACCTGCTGTTCCATCCACTTCCCAAGATAGCCCCTTGGCTTCATCACCCAGCTTTTTAAAGTCTTTGTTCAAAAGTTATTTACTCAGTGATGCATCCTCAATGGTCTAATATAGAAATCGCCTTCTTCTTTCACCTTTTCCACTCTCTATTCTCCTTAACACCTTATTTTTTCCACAATAGAATTGACCACTTTAGATATTGTTGCACAAATAATTTGTTTATTTTTCAAGAAGGCATCGATTTTTTTATGGCTCTGGTTGCTATATCCCATGATATAGATTATTATTTGGGAAAGAATCATCATGTAAGCAATTGAATATGTGGTAAAGCAATTTTTGTTAATATTGACAATTATGTTTTAGGATAATAATGAAAATACTATTAAGATGGTGTTAATATACAGAAAGGGGTTGAAAAGAAAGGAGAGGTCATAATAGGACATGAAAAAGTATTACTTGCTGAGTACAGAGAGAGTGAAGACATTAGAAAGGTGGACCATTCTATTTTAATTAGAGAATGGGAAGAAGGGGAGTGTTATGGATGCATACAAGTTTACAGACTTAGTGGCTAAATGTTAAAGCAATTTCTTTCTCATTTGAAAGTTTTTTTTTTGCTCTCTGTTTACTTTGCCAATATAGTCACACTCAGAATTGGCTGGGAATTGGAAAACCAAACTTTTAAATAAAGTGTACAGTAACTGAAATAGTAGCAGAACATTGGGAAGAACTGAATAGGTAAATTAGACATATTGAGAAGAATACAGTTATGTACATTATATATAGTAGATTGGCATGCATTACTATGAAATCAGTCCACCATTTCACTGATCCTCTGCAGAAACGTCAAATAGTCTGGAATCTTAGTTTATTTATAGTAGGATTTTGTTTGGGAGATTCTATAAGAATGCAATGAGGACCCCATACAAATTATAAATGTCTCAGTAAAATGATAGTTAATAGAGTGACCAAGGACTTCAGATTGCAGAGTGGAATATTAAACTAAAAGGAAGGGGGGGAAAAGTCTAAGAGTATCAAAAAGCTATGGATACAGAAACTATTAAAACTTTTAGGAGTCTAGCAGCCTAGGGTGATAACTGTGGGTATGGTAAGTAAATGCAAGTAGAAGAGATGAGCAGATCTAAAAAGTGATAATTCTTGTTATAGGAATAGTGATTCATACAGATGAGGTCTCTAGTTTAGAAATGGAGGTAGAGAGAGGGACACTATCATCTAGGTTCCAAGATCACTAATCAATATTGTTGGTATATCTATTTAGAGACCTAATCAGTAGATAAAAAATATTTTTAAAAGTAAAGAGATGCACAACTAAATGACAATAGTTCAACATGATAATTTTGTTCGATTGTTTTGTTTTACCTTGTTTTTAAAGAAAATAGCAGTCAACTTGCCAGACTGGGGTCTTGGGGATAAGGCACGTGTGGTTAAAGGACAAAGAACTTATCACCAAAACCTGAGCCATTTTTGTTGTGGTCCAGGGCAGTCTCCATTTCTCAGGCTCGTCGGAAGACAAAGTCCATAATGGAAAGCTAGATTTCATTTCAAGCATGAAAAGGTTAGAGAAGTAGGTGATTTTATGCTTCATTAACAAGGAGCTTAAGAGACCACAATGAAAAGAAAGGGACTCAGAATTTTGGTCAGAGAAAAATCAAGAACAAAGTAATGAGATGAGAGGAAAGACTATAAAATACCAGAGTGGAGACAGTGGCCTTGAAAGTTGTGTTGAGACCAAGGAAATGAGCAAGAGATCCTTGACATACTTAGCTGTTTGTTAGGCTAACACTGCACAGTATCCTTTGGATGATATAAATAGTCAGGTTACTCTAAATTCAGCTGTAGCTAAAATCTCATTTCTCCTTGATCTTCAGGGATGAAGGCCAGCAGGGAATGAAGAGTGACTCTGGTGGCTACCCAGCCAATCAGGCCTGACAGGAAGAGGGCTATTTTTCTGTGCCCAGCCTACTGTTTCAATAAAGTGTTTTCATAAATATATGAGGAGTCTCATTTAAGAGTCTTGGACCCTAGAAAACTTACATTCTTTCTAACTTGTTGGGATCGGAATAAAGTCCCATTTACCTGGTCTCAGTTTCTATGTCTGAGAAATGCGTTTAAGACCCATAAAAAAAATAAGCACAACCTGAATGCAAAGCATCAAACCTGAATGATTTCTACCTTATTCTTTTATTTTCAGGGAAAATTTTAAGGGGTAAAGTTGGGGGAAGAACTATATGAGTAGGCTCTAGGCTTTATTTTTATTTCTCAATTCCAGAAGAATTTGTTGATCCTCAGATAGTTATATTTGAAAAATGTTTATCATCATAATCATAAAATAAAACTCCTATATTTTGCTGTTTAAAATATGGCAAAGAATAAAATTTTTTTAAAATGTAGTGCATGAGGGCAGCTGGGTGGCTCGGCCATTTAAATGTCTGACTCTTGATTTCAACTCAGGTCATGATCTCATGGTTCATGAGATGGAGCCCATTGTCAGGATCTGTGCTGACAATGCAGATCCTGCTTGGGATTCTCTCTCTCATCCCCTCTCTCTTCCCTTTACCCCCTACTCTCTCTCTCTCAAAATAAATAAATAAGCTAAGAAAAGTAATGTATAAAAATCCATAATTCATATTATCAATATATAAAATATGATATTAAAATTTTCCAGATTGAAATAAATAGTCATACCACATATTGTGCAATCTTTTAAATTCTGTGTTTTAGCATCTTCCAGAGGAAAATTTTATCTGGGGCACTGAAATCCTTTCTGCTTTAATCTTTCTTTCTTTTTTCCTATTTTTCTTCAGTGTAGGTGACACACAATATTACATTACAAAGAATCAAGGTAAAACGATCTCATTTCCAACAAATTTTTAGTATGGCTGTTTCTCTATAAATAAAGTAAAACTATATGTAGTAGATAACTTCAAAATGTTGGCTTTAAATTTTGCTTTAAAATTATTTAAGCATTTTTATGACAATGTAAAATTAATCCATTTTCAACATTTTTTGTGTTAATCTTAGATTTTTCTTATTTTTATACTTAAATATATCAGTATATAGTAAAATTTGTTATGTCTGGGTCTCTTTTTAGAATAATTACAAAATATTTCATATTATATCACCAATGTGTTCTGTATGTTGAGTGTGTTTGAGTATTAGAAAATTGGATCACTCGAGTCTAACAGGGTGATACAATGGAAGAAATAGAAGTAAAAATCAGATTGCCTACATTCTCTTTTTCATTTTATTCCTAAAATAATTGTTTGATCTTTGGCCTCTCAACAGGAAATATCTATTCCACTCTGTTCAGTGATGCCTGATAATTCTTTATCAGGTTACAAAATGTGCCATTACCCAATTAGAATAAAAGACCCAGTAAAGATAAATTTAGGAAATATAAAACATAAAAATCTTTGGGCCAGAAAGAAAGAAATTATTCCTTTAGTGACTAGATAGTGCTAGAATTCTACTTAACACCTAACATTTTCAGCAAAGAAAATTAAAGTCCAGAAAAGGGGCATAGATTAGCAGAAGAGTTAGTTTTCATTTTGTCATCCAGTGTAATGATGTACTATTTTCTGTTTGTGTCATCACATATTTGTATAGAAAAAGGGAAAGCATTCATTTCAGCGTTCCCTGCCTTTTGATCAGGTTTCCAGAGCCATGATATCATCATAACAATGTCCACCTTGACCCCTCACCCCATTTTTAGCATCTTTGTATAAATTTGGATTAACTTCCTTTAATGGCCTTGTATCTATCAGCTATATCTCGAACTACATTCTATTTAAATGTGGTGTCCTAACTCTACTTTCAAATCATTGTTTTCTGAATTTAACTATTTATATAAGCTAATTAATTGGTACTTTATTTGGGGTAAGCTATTCATACTATACATTGCATTGTGCCATTATCATTTTGCTAATTATATAAACATATACATAGATATGTATTGACCAGTTTTGCTTATTAAAAATCTGAAAAACAGTATCAAATGATTGCTAATCCTTTTATTTGTATTAGCTTTTATAATGCTAAGGGACAATCTCCAATCTATTCAAATTTAACTGGTGAAGGTGTTCATTGTCTAAGGGATATTTGATGTCTAGAAAGCCTATAGAGCCTTTTATTGTGAGGCCTTCTGCCCATGATTTTTCTCAGAAGGAAGTTACGTTTGCCAATAAAAGGGAGAAATTCTAGTCCTGAAAAACTTGACCTCAGTTTCAGACATGGAGCTCATGTTATTTTTTTTTTAAATATAATTTATTGTCAAATTGGTTTCCATACAACACCCAGCACTCATCCCAACAAGGGCCCTCCTCTTGCCCATCACCCATTTCCTGCTGTCTCCTACCCTCCATCAAACATCAGTTTCTTCTCAGTATTTAAGAGTCTCTTATGGTTTACCTCCTTCCCTCTCTACAACTTTATTTTTCTTTCTCCTTCCCCTGCCCCACCGTCTTCTGTTAAGTTTCTCCTGATCCACATATGAGTGAAAACATATGGTATCTGTCCTTCTCTGCCTGACTTACTTCGCTCAGCATAACACCCTTGAGTTCCATCCACATTGGTACAAATGGCCAGATTTCATTCTTTCTCATTGCCATGTAGTATTCCATCGTATAGATAAACCACATCTTCTTGATCCATTCATCAGTTGATGGACATTTAGGCTCTTTCCATAATTTGGCTATTGTTGAAAGTGCTGTTATGAACATTGGGGTACATGTTCTCCTATGCATCAGCACTCCTGTATCCCTTGGATAAATTCCTAGCAGTGCTATTGCAGGGTCATAAGGGAGTTCTAGTGTTAATTTTTTGAGGAACCTCCACACTGTTTTCCAGAGCAGCTGCAGCAATTTGCATTCCCACCAACAGTGCAGGAGGGTTCCTGTTTATCCACATCCTCACCAGCATCAATAGTTTCTTGATTTGTTCATTTTGGCTACTCTGACTGGCATGAGCTGGTATCTTAGCGTGGCTTTGATTTGTATTTCCCTAATGAAGAGTGACATTTGAGTGTCATTTCAACAGAACCATTTCAACGGATTGTTTCAAAGAATCACTCATCTAGATATCTTCTTAGGAAAAGAGTCTATTCATGTCTTCTACCCATTTCTTCACTGCGTTATTAGTTTTTTGGGGTGTGAAATTTGGTGAGTTCTTTATAAATTCTGGATACTAGTCCTTTATCTGATATGTCATTTTTAAATATCTTTTCTGATTCCTTAGGTTGCCTTTTAGTTTTGTTGATTCTTTCCTTTGCGGTGTAGAAGCTTTTTATCTTGATGAGGTCCCAATAGTTCATTTTTGCTTTTGATTCCCTTCCCTTTGAAGATGTGTTGAGTAGGAAATTGCTCTGGCTGAGGTCAAAGAGATGGCCTCCTGCTTTCTCTAGAGTTTTGATGGTTTCCTGTCAGGTCCGTCATCCATTTTGAGTTTATTTTTGTGTATGGTGTAAGAAAGTGGTCTAGTTTCATTCTTCTGCATGTTGCTGTCCAGTTCTCACAGCACCATTTGTTGTTGTCTTTTTTCCATTGGATACTCTTTCCCGTTTTGTCAAAAATTAGTTGGCAATACATTTGTGGGTCCAATTCTGAGTTCTCTATTCTATTCCATTGGCCTGTGTGTCTGTTTTTCTGCCAATACCATACTGTCTTGATGAGTACAGCTTTGTAGTAAAGTCTAAAGTCTGGAATGGTGATGCCTCCCATTTTGGTTTTCTTCTTCAATATTACTTTGGCTATTCGGGGTCTTTTGTAGTTCCATACAAATTGTAGAATTGTTTGCTCTAGTTTTGAGAGGAATTCTGGTGCAGTTTTGATTGGAATTGCATTGAATGTAGATTGCTTTGGGTAGTATTGACATTTTAACAATATTTATTCCTCCAATCCATGAACATGGAATGTTTTTCCACTTCTTTCTGTCCTCTTCAATTTCATGCATAAGCTTTCTATAGTTTTCATCATACAGATCTTTTACACCTTTGGTTAGGTTTATTCCTAAGTATTTTATGGTTTTTGGTGCAGTTGCCAATGGGATCAGTTTCTTGATTTCTCTTACTGTTGCTTCATTATTGGTGTACAGAAATGCAATGGATTTCTGTATGTTGATTTTGTACCCTGAGACTTTGCTGAATTCATGGATCAGTTCTAGAAGACTATTGGTGGAGTCTGTCAGGTTTTCGATGTAGAGTGTCACGTCATCTGTGAAAAGTGAAAGTTTGACTTCATCTTTGCCAATTCTGATGCCTTTTATTTCATTTTGTGGTCTGACTGCTAGGACTTCCAAAACTATGTTATACAACAGTAGTGAGAGTGGACATCCCTGCCATGTTCCTGATCTCAGGGGGAAAGCTTTCAAGTTCTCCACTTTGAGGATGATATTAGCTGTGGGCTTTTCATAGAAGGCTTTTATAATGTTTAAATATGTCCCTTCTATCCCTACTTTCTTGATGGCTTTTATTAAGAAAGGATGCTGTATTTTATCAAATGCTTTTTCTGCATCTATTAACAGGACCATATTGTTCCTATCTTTTCTTTTATGAATGTGATGTATCACACTGATTGATTTGCAAATATTGAGCCAGCCCTGCAGCCCAAGAATGAATCCCATTTGATCATGGTGAATAATTCTTTTTATATGCTGTTGAATTCGATTTGCTAGTATCTTTTTGAGAATTTTTTCATGCATATTCATCAGGGATATTGGCCTGTAGTTATCTCTTTTTGCTGAGTCTTTGTCTAGTTTGGAAATCAAAGTAACTCCGTCTTCATAGAATGAGTCCAGAAGTTTTCCTTCCGTTTCTATTTTTTGGAACAACTTGAGAAGGATAGGTATTAACTCTGCTTTAAATGTCTAGTAGAATTCCCCAAGGAAGCCACCTGGTCCAGGACTCTTATTTGCTGGGAGATTTTTGATAACTGATTCAATTTCTTCACTAGTTATGGGACTGTTCAAATTTTCTATTTCCTCTCATTTGAGTTTTGATAATGTGTGGGTGTTTAGGAATTTGTCCATTTCTTCCAGTTTGTTGGCATATAATTTATCATAGTATTCCCTGATAATTGTTTGTATTACTAAGGGATTGGTTTTAATAAATCCATTTTCGTTCATGATTATTTTCTTTTTTGGTGCACTCTCTTTTCTTTTTGAGAAGCCTGCCTAGAGGTTTATCAATTTTGTTTATTTTTTCAAAAACCAACTCTTGGTTTTTTTTTTTCTGTTCTACTTTTTTTTATTCTATATTGTTTATTTTTGCTCTAATCTTTATTACTTCTCTTCTTTTGTCTTTGCTGTTCTGCTTCTAGTTCCTTTAGGTGTGCTGGTAGATTTTGTATTTGGGACTTATCTTGTTTCTTGACATAGGCCTGGATTTCAATGTATTTTCCTCGTAAGACTGCCTTTGCTGCATCCCAAAGATTTGGATTGCTGTATTTTCATTTTCATTTGTTTCCATATATTTTTAAATTTCTTTTCTAACTTCCATGCTTTTGGAGGTGTTCCAGACTTTTTCCTGTGGTTGATTTCAAGTTTCATAGCATTGTGATATGAAAGTGTGCATAGTATGATCTCAGTTCTTTTGTATTTATTGAGGGTTGCTTTGTGCCCAGTATGTGATCTATATTGGAGAATGTACCATGTGCACTCAAGAAGAAAGTATATTCTGCTTCTTTGAGATGTAGAGTTCTAAATCTATTTGTCGTATCCATCTGGTCCAATGTATCATTCAGAGCCATTGTTTCTTTAGTGATCCTCTGTCTGTCCAATGCTGGAAGTGGAGCATTAAAGTCTCCTGCAATTAGCACATTCTTATCAATAAGATTGCTTGTCCTTGTGATGAATCATTTTATATATTTGGGTGCTTCTGAATTCCGTGCATAGACATTTATAATTGTTAGCTCTTCCTGATGGATGGACCCTGTAATTATTATATAATGCCCTTCTTCATCTCTTGTTACTGCCTTTAATTTAAAGTCTAGTTTGTCTGATATAAGTATGGCTACTCCAGCTTTCTTTTGACTTCCAGTAGTATGATAGATAGTTCTCCATCCCCTCACTTTCAATCTGAAGGTGTTCTCATGTCTAAAATGAGTCTCTTGTAGACAGCAAATAGGTGGATTTTGTTTTTTTATCCCTTCTGCTACCCTAAGTCTTTTGACTGGAGCATTTAGTCCATTTACATTCAGTGTTACTATTGAAAAATATGGGTTTAGAGTCATTGTGCTCTCTGTAGGTTTCATGCCTGTAGTGATGTCTCTGGTACTTTGTGGTCCTTGCAAAATTTCACTCAATGAATTCCCCTTAGGATCTCTTATAGGGCTGGTTTAGCGGTGATGAATTCCTTCAGTTTTTGTTTGTTTGGGAAAACCTTTATCTCTCCTTCTATTTTGAATGATAAGCTTGCTAGATAAAGGATTCTTGGCTGCATATTTTTCCTGTTCATCACATTGAAGAATTCCTGTCATTCATTTATGGCCTGCCAAGTTTCAGTACATAGGTCTGCTACTACTCTTATGTGTCTACCTTTGTATGTTAAGGCCCACTTGTCCCTAGCCGCTTTCAGAATTCTCTCTTTATCCTTATATTTTGCCAGTTTCACTATATGTCATGTAGAAGATTGATTCAAGTTACATCTGAGGGGAGTTCTCTGTGCCTCTTGGATTTCAATGTTTGTTTCCTTCCCCGGATTGGGGAAGTTCTCAGCTAAGATTGGTTCAAGTGCACCTTTAGTCCCTTTCACTCTTTCTCTTCTTCTGGAATTTTTATGATGTGGATATTGGTCTGTTTATTGCATCACTTAGTTCTCTAATTCTCCCTTCTTTCTCCTGGATTTTTTTTTCTCTCTTTTTCTCAGCTTCCTTTTTTTCCATAATTTTATCTTCTAATTTACCTATTCTCCTCTCTGTCTCTTCAATCCATGCTGTGGCTGCTTCCATTTTATTTTACACCTCATTTATAGCACTTTTAAATTCTTCAAGACTATATTAGGATCCTTGATCTCTGCAGCAATAGAGTCTCTGCTGTATTCTCTGCTTTTTTTCAAGCCCAGTGATTAATTTTATGACTATTATTCTAAATTCTTGTTCAGTTGTGTTGCTTATATCTGTTTTGATCATTTCATTAGCTGTCACTTCTTCCTGGAATTTCTTTTGAGGAGAATTCTTCCATTTCATTATTTTGGCTAGTTTTCTATCCCTTATGAGTTTTAAAAGCTTGTTTTGTGCTGTGCATCTGTGAGTACTGTTATATTAAAGGAGGCTCATACACTGTCCAGGGTCTGGCCATTCAGGAAGTGTTCTTTTAGGGCTGTCCCTTGGTCTCTCTTGTTATGACTTTGGTTATATTATTTCCCTAATCTTAGGGATATTTTGGACTCTCCACCATGTGTGATTTGGTTTGTTCCTTAAAGTAGCCCTGGAAAGGAAAACAAACAGACAAACAGGAAACAAAAACAGGCAAACACGCAAACAAATAAAACAAACAAACAAAAACAAAAAAAATACATTCAAAAGCAAAAAACCAACAACACCAACTACAAGTAACGAACAGGGTGGAGGTGGTGCTGATGGAAAAACACACACAAAGAGAGAAATGACAGAGGTGGGAAAAAATAAAAACTAAACATTGACTAGGCAGAGAGACTAAAAGGCTTAATCCAGAAAGAGAGAAAGGAAAATAAGGAAAGAGGCAGGGAAAAAGAAACAAAGTTAAAGTTACCCAGACAGAGAAACCATGTGTCTTGCTTATTGCAGAGAGAGAAAAAGTAAAGAAGGATGTGTAGGACATGTATCAAGAGAATGGATTAAATATGTACGTTTAAGCAAACAAATAACCAGAGTAACTGGCCTAGAAGAGGGAAGAGATTAGAAGGAGAAAAAAGAGAATATATCTAAATAACAAGAATTGTCTTAGAATTAATCCAGGCAATGCTGTAGCACTGGTCTGGAGGAGAGGGGCTGTCTGGTTCCTCAATGTCTGTCTTGCTCGAGTGGGTATGCAGTTACCTGGAACTGAGGGGCATGGTTTGGTGTAGGCTGTCCCGCCACCACTGTGGGCTCCATGGACTAATCCCTGAGGCCCCGCCTTGGTGGTGGTGGGGAGAAAAATGTAGATCCCCCCAGACTCTTCTCCACCAAGGGGTGGACTCAGTTCGATCCATCTTCACTGTGTTTCAGGGGTGAAAGGGCCTTCCTTCTCAGTCCACCTACTCACTTGCCCCACTATTTAGCTGGGATTTAAACTCTTGCTCCATGCACTCTGGCACTGGAGAAGTGATTCCCCATGGTCCCCAATAGGTGGTCCCAGCTGGTTTTTTCCTGTGCCACAGCACTTCAGAGGAGGGGATGGGTTTCTCCTGCTGTGGACCGGGCTCCTGACCTACCACTGTACCTGGAAGTGGCTCACCTCCTTCCCAGGTGTGGGAACAGGGCAGCTGGCCCCAGTCTGAAGAAAGCCCTGCAGGTAGAGATGCAATCCCTCTCCCTGTCCAAGGTTTTATTCTTATCCAGATATAGTCCTATGCTTCCTTAGCTGCTCTTTCTCTTCCCTTTGTCTCTCTACAGAAGAGGATCCCTCCCTTTCATGCCTCTGTGGCTAGTTTCATCTCCCCTAGTTCCCAATCACCCACCTATATTAGGTCGTCCCAGTTTCACCTTGGTGGACTCAGTCTCTTTTCCTCCCAGACTCTTGGGGTTCAAAGTCTTTGGGTCTTCAGCTCTTCTTTGTTTGAAAGATGCAGGAAGTACAGATCCCCCTACTTCTACACTATCTTGGCCCCTCCTCCGGAGCTCATGCTATTTTGATGAACTCAAATCCTAGTAACAACATCTTGATGATAATAATGTGTGTGTGTGTGTGCGTGCGTGCACGTGCTCATGTGTATGCACTTTTATTGTTTTCTTAACTCACCAGGTCAATAATTCTAAAGTCAAGACAAAAAAACCTTTAAAAGTAAGGGGAGCCTGGGTGGCTTAATCACTTAAGCATCCAACTTCAGCTCAGGTCATGATCTCATGGTTGGTGGGTTTGAGCCCCACGTTGGACTCTGTACTGACAGCTCAGAGCCTGGAGCCTGCTTCAGATTATGTGTCTCCCTCTCTCTCTGGTCCTTCCTCTGCTCACACACTCTCTGTCTCTCTCAGAAATAAATAAAACGTTTAAGAAAACCTTTAGAAGTATGAAAAATTACTGAAAACAATTCTTTTACAAAGTCTTACTATGAAAGAATTCTCTAGTATAATCAGGAAAACTGCATCTATAGAATTTTATTGAAAATGTATGAATGCATTACATTCAAATTCTTGATTATTTCTGCTCCTGAAATATAATAAAAGTTTGAGTAATTGAAATCTAGAGTCTAAATTAGCAATTTATCTTAAAATCAGGTTATATCATTTGTTCATTTTCATTTATGCAGAGGCAAGTACAAAATTACTTTAGCAAACGTCCTCCTTATATCAGCTTATTTGTTAATTGTCCCATAGTGTTTCTCTTTTGGAATAAATCTCTTCATAATTTTTCAGTAGTAAGAGCTAGCATATCAACAATTATCATTACATAAATATCTACTTTAATTACAACTTTAATAATGATACTAACATCTATATTTATTTGGCATAATACCATTTCCTGGGTCTTGAGCTAAATACATTAACTGTGTTAACTTATTTAATCCTTACTACAGTCTTGTGAATGGAATATTACTATTATCTTTCTTTTACATATGTGAAAACTGAATCTTAGAAAGTTTAAGTTAATCATCCCAAATCGGACCAGAGAATATTAGAATTGGGATATAAATTCAGGTAAATTTACTTCAGATGATAAGTTCATAAATATTCCTTCATCTTAAGTAGGCCAGTGATGTGACGTACTAAAGTGGTTTTTTTTTTTAAGCTATGTATTTTATCATATCATGAGATATGTAAATTTCTCTATGGTGCTATATATTGTTGATTTAAATAGTAACATAAAGCAATATGGAATGACAGAAAGTGTTCAGGTCAGACATTAGTATTTTCTGACATTTCTCAGTCTTTCTGAGCAGAAATATTGTAATTTTTTTTAACTTGTTGAAAATAAGATTGACTTTTCAGTTACTAGAAAACATGATTTTTTTTAATTTTTAGAATTTATTTCTGAGAGAGAGATAGAGACAGTGTGAGGAGGGGAGGGTCAGAGAGAGAGGGAGATACAGAATCTGAAGACAGGCTCCAGGCTCTGAGCTAGCTGCCAGCACAGAGCCTGACACGGGGCTGAACCCATGAATGGTGAGACCATGACCTGAGCCAAAGTCGGACGCTTAACCGACTGAGCCACCCAGGTGCCCCATGATTATTAACATTAAATAGGCAATCAATAGGACCACTGTTCTCATGTTATGTGGAATAAAAGAAATAGACTACTGTATATAAATTCATAAAACCTTAGAATTTATTATCTCCTCATCAGTTTACTTTCCCTATTTCTTTTATTACATAACCTCACAAAAAAAGGTAAGTAACATTATTATTATTTGATAGTAAATTGCCAACAGGCTGCTTCATCTCGGTGAATAATCCAGTGGATACCTTCCCTAGCCTCCTGGAGCTCTGGCATTTCACTCTAGAAAACAGCATTTCTCCTTCTTTATAAATAAGTAATAAATAAATAAATCACATCATCTGACATGAGCCATCCTTGTGTTGTCCCAAATCTGGTGGTTTTAGAACTTCATTGTTCACAATGAGAAGAGAAAAAAACAGAAGGAAAAGAATATCTCTCTAAATTAAAAAAATAAATAATAAGCCAACAAAAAACAAATAAATCTTAGTATATAAACAAAAGATGATAACCTCACTTATATTAAAGCATGCTTAACTAGTAACTCAATATTTCCTGAGACATTTGCATTTTATCTAAGAATTAAAACTTGTATGTAAAGATATGAATATACAATATTGAATTTTAAGAATTGGAAAATTGACAGAACTTGTTCTCCAACCAGTATATTTCTTAAGAGGAGAGTTGTTAGATATTGGATATTTTTGACCTTCAGATTTCCTTGACATTAAATCCTTAAGTCAGTCCTATATTCTTACATAAAATATGATTCTTCATAAAGGCCTTATTTTAAGACTGAGGAGTTTAGTGCAATAAGAATTACACACATGAGAGAAATACAATACTATTTCAAGTTACACTTGTCTACAGGATTTCAGATAAACTACCCTGATTTATGGTCATTGTTCTAAAATTTTACATGCACTAACTAGTTTAATTTGTATAATAATACAGATAGGTCATTTTCTCATTATACAAATGAAGAAACAGGGGCACAGATTCTATTAAACTTACTCTCAAGTTACACAGCTAGTGGGTGGTGGAGATGGACATAGGAGCCTGAGCGTGCTGCCTTGGTAAGAACTGCGCGGCACTGCTTTTTGATAATTCAGCATAGTTATTGTTTTGTGCTGGATCAGAAACTTCTCTGTTACCCCAGTAACTTTTTATATTAGCAAAGGAGTCCCAGATGCCTACTAGAATTGCCATACATGGTGGGTTTTGTTATCAAATTTTAGAGTTTTCACTCTGGAATCATCGGAAGTGCACTTATCTGTGAACAGAGAAAATAGACCTCTACTCTTATCTGTCCTTTTAAGGCAATAATGTGATAAGATTCCTTTTCACTGGGGCAGTTTGCTTATTTCTGACTTTTCTTCTTTTTTTTTTTATAGAATAAGTTAACATGTGGCAGATTTTTTTCCCGCTGACAATATAGCTAATTCTACAACTTTCTCTTCAGTAGAAAGGTGTGTGAATAGCCTTGTGCCAACCCACACAAACTGTCAGTAAACAATCTCTTCCCACGCAAAACTCCTTATTTAAATTGCCTTTGAACACTTACTCTCTAAACATTTTGATTTTTTAAGTAATCAGGTTTTCTAAGTTAATCAGGAAATATTTATTGCCAGCAAAACATGTAATAGAGAATGCAAACTAATTGTAACTGTTTTTCCCTTGAAATGCTCTCAATAATCTCAGGTCTATGTTAAACAATATTTTAGTAAGAATGTATGTAAGTAACAAGAATGTGTTTTAATTTTAATTTGCTATAATTGTTTTTCCTTTTGGACTATTCTGGAGAAATTTCTGAACATCTCCATCTATCCTTATTGAATATAGTGATTTTCATCATCACCAGTGTGTATTATGAACCCCACTTCTACACAATAGTAAACTCTGCAGTTTCAATGTTGAAGAAAGAGCGATAACATCTCTTGAAAAGGTAATATGTCTCTTTCTATAGTGCATCTTGTCAGAGTATCTCTAAGCAATTAAAAATAAATGGGAAAATACTGTTCTCAGGAAAATTTGTTTCACAGCTAGAAACAGGTACATCCATTTCACCGTTGGAAATATTGGCAACAGAGTGAGATTAGATCAGTTTTTTAAAGTACAAATTTTTCCAAGAACAGTCCATGCATTCTATAGACTTCATTATGTTCCAATCGCTAAATAACTCTTCTTTTCTTTTCCACATAATTCAATCCATGAATTGATATTTCCATGCATCATTATGCATCAGAGCACAAATTTAAGAAACTCAGTGCCATGTAGCATATTAAACTCAATCTCGGACTCCGATTTGAATGAACAATTTTCTAGTGTTGTCTCTATACATTTTTTGTCACGCAACTCTAAGCAAGTATTTTGCATTTTAAAATCTTGATCTAAAATAATAAACAAATCATTGATATGATTTCTTTGCCACTGTCGAAGAGTTTTTAGGAAAACAAATGTAATTAAAAGAATACAGATCAATACTACAACTATTACATATGCAATTTATGATGATGATGGATATCATGATAATGACGATGAAGGAAACAATATATTTTTGTAATAACGGATAAATTGTCTTCAAGAAATAACCATTGAAAGTGTTTTTTAATATACTTTCCTGATATTTCATTAAAAGTTCAATGAACCATTCTAAGTAGACTTTTGTTAAATATACGATGATTTATTTTTCCTACAACTCTGTAAAAAACATTGGTAACAAATATTTAATCCTTTAAAATACAAAATAACAATACTGCTATTCTTAGACACTGAATATTCCTAAGTATGATTTCTTGATAAAAAATACAAATGCGTTATTTTTGCGCACAGAAATTTGTATAATTTCATTATCAGTTTTACATGATTCCCCAAATTGGGGTCAGCGTTACTTGGAGTAGAACCACCCATATAACTGTAGTACAAGAAACCCAATAATGCCAGCATGTCTCTTTAGATCTTGGTATGGTTATCACAAGTACAATTTGCACAGCCTAGCTATGGTAGGTCTGTTTCAAAGCCAATTTGAAAATAAATTGAGCCAGGTTAAAAGAAGAGGATGGAAGAAAGCTTAGTTTAGCCCCAAACCCTGAAAGTAACCAAATATTTACAGTTTCAATCATAAATAATAACATTTATGTCAACAATAGTCAAGATGCTTTGTATAATTTCAGTTAAATTATTTATATGTGAAAAAAATACTCTATAATATTCATCATTAATATTTATTTTATAAGCACTAATAGAGTGATGTGTTATGTCCCAACATTCCAGTAAGAGACCCCCAAAGCCAGCCATACATAAAAGCAATGAAAAACATTGGCAGAACTGTCAGGATCAACATGATCAGAGGCTTGGAAATGAATTAAAAGCTTTTGGGGAGCATTTCTTCAGGAACATAAACACCAAATCTGATTAAGTAGAGTGAGTTTGTGATATTTTAATTTACCCTAGATTCATGTTCTGCTCCCCAGCTCACTGGTAGCCTTGAAAATAACAGCCCACATTCCGAGTACTGGTACAGGAAAGAGAAGATTGGAGTTCATTCACAGATTATTCTTAGTTGATTTTCATGTGGCTCCATGAAAGTCCCACTCAAAAGTGTTGTCTTTCACTCACCTCATTGGGACTTGCTTTTTGTTAAGTCTGATGCCCCGAGACATTTGTTTAAAATGCTTACAAACAAATGTTTTAATTACTGCTGCTGAGGCAATGGCTAATATTTGGGGCAAATGATAAACTAGACAAAAAGTTTCAAAGGAAAGGCTGGGGGTGAGATGCATTGGGCAATAAGGGATCTAAAATGGTTTGACATGTTCCTGAAAAACTGGCAGAACATGCACACACCTAGGGCTGTGTATATGCTTAGAAAAGACTTGAAAAGCCCTGACCTCTGACATCTGCACAAGCAGAAAGTGAAGGCTACAATCAAGTTATAAACTTCTTGGTTGAGTTTTAAAGGCATGGCCTAATACATGCCAAACCACTCGGCAAACCCACACATGGAACTGGGAGGGTTTTGTTTTGTTTTGTTTTTTCTTTTTCTTTTTTGTTCAAAGCATTTAAGTAAAACTGTTCCATCATTAGACAAGCTAACAGAGTAGAGATTTTAGTGGTGACATATGAGAAAGAACAGATACTTTGTAAAATTATTCCAGAGAATTCATTAAACAAACAAATAACAAATACAATGAGCAACAACAAGAAACTCTGTAGAGAAGGGAAAATCTGATTTCCAGAATTATCACACTATAACATTCAAAATGTCCAGAATTCAACAACAACAACAACAACAAAAAATGAAGCACACAAAGAAACAAGGCGATATGACCCATACGTAAGAAAGAAGTGATCAGAAAAAATACAGGACCTGCAGACACTGGATTAACTAGACAAAGATGTTAAATCAGCTGTTTTTAATATATTCAAAGAGATGAAAGAAACCTTGTCTAAAGTAGGAGAAACACATTTAAATGTTATCTCACCAAATGTAGAACATTAATAAACAAGATATAAACAGATACCAAACAAAAAATGTGGGGTTGAAGAATACAATTGAAATGGAAAATCCTCCAGAGGAACTAAACTTTCTATGAGCATGCAAAAGAAAAAAATAATTGTTCTTGAAGATAGGTCAATTGAGATTACTCAATCTGAGGAAAATAGAGGAAAAAAATGGAAAAAAATGAACAGAACCTCAAAGACCTGGAGGACATCAGCAAATATACTAACATATGCATAATGGGAGTCCCTGAAAGAGATCAAACACAGAAAGAGATAGAAAAGTATTTGAAGAAACAATGACAGAAAACCTGCCAAATTTGATAAACTGATGCATCCAAAAATTTCAACAAGCTATAAGTAGAAAAAAAGTATGCCTAAACACATCATAATCAAACTGATAAAGTCTAAAAACAATGAGAGAATCATGAAAGCAGAAAGAAAAAAGTGACTTTTCACATACAAGGGATCCACAATAAGATTTACATCTGATATCTCATGAGAAATGATGGAGGACAGAAGTCAATATGGGATGATATAGTCAAACTACTTACAGAAAAGAAAAATCTTTGAAACCGTAAGTTCTATATTTATAAAAGCTATGTTTCAAATATATTGAGAAATCTACAAAATCTAAAAAACTTTAATAAAGCATTACTAAAAATTTGAGATTTATTTACTGTTTTTGCTCAGATGTGAAAGCAGATAATTTATCTTGGAGTAAATGGGTCACCATTTGTGCTAATGTTGCCTCATCAATGATTGACTCCATGAGAAGTTTTGCTTCTCAAAAAAGGGTGGGAGGAGAGAGACACAGAAAGAGAGAGAGAGAAAGGAAGGAAGGAAGGAAGGAAGGAAGGAAGGAAGGAAGGAAGGAAGGAAGGAAGGAAGGAAGGAAGGAAGGAAGGAAGGAAGGAAGGAAGGAAGGAAGGAAGGAAGGAAGGAAGGAAGGAAGGAAGGAAGAAAGAAAGAAAGAAAGAAAGAAAGAAAGAAAAAGAAAGGAAGGAAGGAAGGAAGGGGAAGAGAAAGGGAAAAAAAGAAAAAAAGAAAGGAAAATATTGTCTCTATTATTGTATTTACATAATATTTATATGTATATAACTTTTTTCTCTCCATTTAATATTTTCTCCTTTCTATTGTATCACCAATTTTAATGTACAAACATGTACTAGTATTGAATACATTGAATTGACTATTTACTGTAACTAAAGAAAGTTACCATTCATATCCTATAGCTCCTTTACCTACCCTTAACATCAATTTTTCTCAAAAACAATTGAGAGGTAAGCTATTATACAAATGACCAGATTTCTCATGTCACCTTTCAAAATCCATGTATGATGATCCTGTGTCTCAGTCTTCATGTAGTTTTGGAACAGCTACTATAAGAAAAGGATCCTGTTATGATTTTATGGTAATGTAACTCTCTAGTCACAGAAAGTTAAAAAAATTATATCTTACTAAAGTACAAAAACATAAAGTCATTTTACTTAATACTGTAGCCACAGGGGTGAAATAATTTTTTTGTCTTATAAACAGTAAGTGGTTTTAGGTTTTAGTATCAATGTACAGCATGCTATTTTATTAATGAAAAGCAGATAAATAACTGCAATGATACTGAGAAAAAAGGTTATGCATATGTATAGTGTGTGTATATATATGCATATATTATGTGTACACATGTACTTATACACATGTATATATACACATACATGTGCACATGTAATACATATACCTATATTACATGTGTAATTATGCATACATATATAATATATTTATGTGTTTATGTATACATATATTTGTGCATCCTATATGTAATACATAAATTTATATGTGCATATATATATGAGGATATATCTGCACATCTCTATATACCTATCTGTCATCTATAATATATCTTCTACCATCTCTCTCTCTCTAGAAGGAGGAGAGAATTTAAATATGGCACCATACTAGGTTAGGTTGAATGATGGCCATGTGGTTCTTAGTTAATACAAATATGACAAAACACACATATATACACACACACTTGAAAAACAAAAAATAAAAATAAAAACTTAAGTATATTATATAGCACATGTAGAATTTTAGAGTGTCAATTTTTTTAATTTCTATGTTTCAATATAATTCAAATTAAAGTATATACGAATATATTGAGGTTAGTTTTAAAAAGTTTAACAGGTTGAGAAACAGAGAAACAGTTCTATAAATGTAAATAGTTATTTATTTTTTTTCTTTGAGGGAAACGTGATTTTCCATGGTGTAAAAATCTAGTTCAAAAAATAAATGAAAAAGAAACCATTTTGTAATATAAAAAGTGTTACCTTCTGTTTATTAACGTTGTTGTACATAATCATAAAAATATTAGTAGTACCTCTTTTGGGCTACATTTCCCTAGCTACATGATATTTGTGATTACTAATATCACAGGGTATTACATAATTTCTAGTGTGCTATAAGCCATATCTATCTCTTTTCTCAGTAGAAAGTCTATTAAACTCACTGAGTCATATGTCTTTGCATAGGTTCAATTTACACTGCCTGGTAGTTTTTTCAAAATGTTATATTCAGTATCCCTGATCCAAAGTAGAAACGAAAGCCAGCAAACATTCCCTGAAAATGTTATGGGTCTGTAATGTGGTTTTGTAACAAATTCTTTGTGTTTTCCAGAAAAGCTAATATATTAGCATATTGATGAAAAACATTGAATTAATACATTGCAGTTTCTAAGGCAATTTTCATGATTTCCAGCTAGTTGATACAGTATAATACATTGAGAAAAATCTGAAATTTAGATGATAATGATCTATACTGCAGTATAACAAATACTGTATACATGCTACACAGTCTCTGTAAATATCTTTTTTCCTAAATAAATGATTGCTTTTTGATTTTACCAGAAAATCCTACCCAGTTTAGTAAAACATTCTTTTCCTTTAATAATCTTTGATTAACATTTGAGGTCTACACATCATACGCAAAATAAAAAAAATCTATCTCATTTGCAGATAAAAAAGAAATGAAGAGGTTAATAATAATAATGATGATAAATGTAGTTCCCTACACTAGGGAAATCTACCTTTGAGTGTAAGAGACAAAACAGTAAGCAAGTGATTTTAGCAAGGTGCAAGTGTCACAGAATTTTCAAGGTGGTTAACAAACAAAAAGAGAGAAATCTAACCTTTTTTAAAGACTTGAAGAAATTATAGTGATGAATAAATGGTTGCCTTTGCAACAGTCATTCTTACTCTTTCTCTCTTTATGACACACTCAATTTTTCTTTGGCAGAACCAGCCATTAATCAGTAGATAATATTTATGAATTTTCTGTGGTATTGATCCTATACTCATGTCCAGCTGTGAAGCCTAACTGGGAAAAGTTATTTAGTTTGATCTCATTTATCCAGTGGTTGGTCCAGATTTATCAAGTCAGAACTTTTGTTTCATCATGATTTAAAATCGACCTATGCTAAGGGTGCCTGGGTGGCTCAGTCAGTTAAGCATCCCACTCTTGATTTTGGCTGAGGTCATGATTCAAGGTTCGTGGGTTCAAGACCCATGTGGGGCTCTGCACTGAGAACACAGAGCCTGCTTGAGATTCTCTGTCTCACTCAGTCTCTCTCTCTGTCACTCTCTCTCTCTCTGAAAATGAAATAAATAAACATTAGAAAAAAAAGAACTTCATTGATACCACTTAAGAAATATAACTAAATAATTGAGTACATTCAAAAGATCAGGTTTTGGAGACAGAGGGATTCTTGAAATATATATATTGGAATGATTTTTCCTCAAAACTATGATTAGGAAATAATTCTCAATATGTGACATTTTTAGAAAAGGCACTTACTATATTTTGACCTTTCTGTTGATATGTATATGAGTTTGTATTGTTCATGCCAACATCAACAAATTTATTTTAATTATTATTTAATTATTAAGGCTAACTGCTTTATTTAACCCAGTGATAACACTGCTAGTTGTCCATCAGTACTTCTGCTTCTGAGTTTTAGCTGGACAGGTGGTCATCAGGCTAGAATTACCCTTCCCTGGTTCTTTTACAATTTAAGTTCTACCCAATAAGACATGACATTCTGAAATAGTGGACCACTTCAGGGACATGGGTTTTATAGCATGTAGATGTTCTCTATATATGTTACCTCTCACTGCTTGCGTATAGAAGGCATCTTGGAGCCAAAGATAGAAGCCAATGGCACTATATGCCCTGTGTCTGCACTGAAATAGAGTTAGGTAAACTTTTCTCTTTTTAAGTTGATTCTGGTGCTTTATTTTTTCAATAACACAGCTGAGATGGTACTCTCATTAATAAAACAAAACCTGTCATATTATTCCTAACTGAGTTGTGTAAAGGTGATATTAAATAATCACAAATGCTGTCATTTTTATATCAGAAATATTGACAGTGGGTCATTAAAAAAAAGTTACTTTCATTATCATAAGATTTTGAATATATAATTTTAAATTTAATAACACTTTATTAATTTATATTTTATAGCTACCCTCACTTTACATCAAAGAATATTGTTTTGTCTTTCATGGTAGTGGTGTGGAACTTTCATATGTGTATATTCTTGGAGCAAAGAGTGGGTAAACCTAAATAATATTAAATAAATAACCATGTAGCTGATACATAGATAGGGCAAAATCATAAAAATGGCATGCAAAAAGCACTTTCAAAATGGTAATATCTCCTAACGAAAGGTAGTTTGAAAGAGTAAGATCTATCTATATTCTCTGCTGAACACTATGTGAATTAGACTATCTCTTAGTTTATTCTGTGGGTAATATTCTCAGATTATGCTATGAGTGAATATAAAAATCATTCCAATCCAATAAGACTGTAATGTGGATAAAATCATATATTGCTTTGAAATTGCAAATAAGTAGTTCTTGAATAGTGAGTATTCATAAGCAAGGCATAGAATGATGTATTATGATTAGCAAAATTCCCCATGGATTCAGATTCTATTATTTATGCAATGAAACTACCTACAACTAGAATATTTCTGATGATACGGAGTCCCAAAACTATAAAACCATCTTTCATTTTTACATCACTTATTACTAATTCATCTCTATAAACACATTTATAATTAGCTTTAGTTAAGAAATCATCAAGTGTACCTTCAGTGGACTTTGAAAAAAAAATCTTTAAAATTATAAAATCATGACCTACTGTTTGCTAGTCCTAAAGAAAATGAAGTTGTAAAAAAATGAATAAAATTAAGAAATTTTTTAAAAAAGGATTTCAATAGAAATGACAAAGCTGGTTTTAATAGATCTTTCTGAAGTTGGACACGGGCATTTGAACATAAGTGTTGTAGCAATTGGAATCAAAGGGCTAAATAACTCTCATAATTTTGGTGCACTAACTAAAGTAAAAATAAATCCTTTGGTGGTTCTTAGGATTAATAAATAATCACTGAATTTAATTTTTTACTTTATCTGATCTGTATTATTGAAAGAATACCCTATAGGTTCCTTACCATTTGATTCTTGATGAATTAGATTATGTGAGCACATATCTTTTGCTTTAGTATTTCAAGTAAGGGTAATAAAGTTCTGTTTTGTGGAGAATCTGAGCATTCTACAGACATCCTCACTTCTACTTAAGACTTTCTGCTTATATGGCAACGGCAGTTACTTGATGGATACTTGCTTGGACAGGTATTGGTTAAGTCAGGCATCGCTGCACATCATAATGCAATTTTACCTTCAATAAAAATTTAATATTTTTACATTTTTAAATTTTTTTATTTCATTTACTGAGTTTCCCAATTCTGCCTACTGTTTTATTTAACAACTTAATAAAACTTGTGAGGTTTATCCTTTAGATAGGCTTTAGGGAATAATTTCTTTGTTCCATTTCCTAAGGAAGAGCTTTACGATCCAATAAGAATTATTGCTAACTTGCATTTATTCTTCAGGGAAAGAGCATACAAGCTGATTTAATATGGAATTTAATTATCACTAGCATTAATATGTGATGACCACTAAGGAAATAAATCATTGGAGAAAAAAAAAAAGAGGAGGGGGAAACAAGGACACTTCATTCACCTTAAAGTAATATATTAAGTTGAAAGTGGTTGCTCAGCTAGAGTTATTGTGGCTGTATCTTCTCCCTTTCTTTCGTTCTTTCTTTCTTTCTTTCTTTCTTTCTTTCTGCATTTTATCCCCTTTGGATGATGCTGATTTTTTTTTTAGTTATTCTCAACTGCTACAGCTTTATCTTATTGTTTCCTAGACCACTTTCTCCATTTTTTTTCTCACACATTGAAAATATGCCTTTGAGAATTCAAGCTTTAGTTTGATATAGCATTTAGGTCACTATTCTAAGTTATATTGAATTTAATCATGGGGTCACTCGAACCAAGTAGCTTTGCTGTTTCTAATCTACTAACTGCACATTTTCTCTGAGATTGGATAGAACCAGTCCTATTAGGATTTCTGACACAGAAGGTCAATAACTCTGTATTTCATCCATAATTTTATATTTTATTGTCCTACACCTTTCAAAAGTTTCACAGTTTTTGTGGAGAAAATGAAATATCCTATCACTAAACCAAATGGCCAGTTTTTTGTCTTCTCTATGTTATCATGAGACTTATTATTCTTTTCTTCTCAAATTCAAGCTTTTCACTTGGTAACTTGTCTATTATTTTTTTAATCTCTACTCTCTCTATATATGTTTATATGTATAATAATACACATATAGTATACATTCATTTCTCTGCAGTTGTATTTTTTAAGTTGAAGCAATGTGATTTAATTAATTTGGGTTTTTATAAAAATGGTAGGATTGTAAACAATTTACCTAATACATTTTGTTATAACTACGTTTTAAAAGTAATAAGCAGCAATATTTTCAGTAATTCTTTGTAAATATAAGAAAACTTAAGTAATCTGAATCAATGATAAATTTAAGTTACAAATTGAGTAATTGAACATATTCAATTTCTAAAGTGTACCTTACAACCAGTGAAGAAGTGTTTCATAATTTCATTTGGAAAAACAGTAAAAACTGAGAAAGAAAGGTCTAATGTTCTAGACTGGACTGAGACACTATTTTCTTTGTCTTTAGACAAATTATTAGGCTTGATGTTAACTGGTGATATACTCAGTGTTTTACAGTTTACAAAGTCTTTGAAACATTGTATTTGGTCTTTACAACACACTAGTTAGGTACAAACAAATTGAGTTTTAGGATGTTAAATGATGCAAATATGTATCATAAAATATTTTACTAGCAAAGCATTCAGTAGAACTCATGTCTGGTTTCTTATCCCATATGTTTTCAATTACAGAATGTTGTCTCATTCAAATCAAGTCAGTGACTATTTCCAAACATATGATAATGTTAAGCTATTAATAAAAAACGAGCAACTACCTTACAGTGTTTTTCTGCAACAGATATAAAGGAAGAAATGTAAAGTAGATTTTAAAATTATAGAACAATATTACGTTTTTAATTTTATTTTTAATGCTGTAGTCGATAGCTTTTTAAAAGCAAAGTATCTAAATATACCAAAGACAGATATTGTCAAAATGGATTAAACTTTATAACCCAAAAATATGCCTTCTACATGAAACTTGATTCAAATATGGCATAGGCAAATTGAAAGTAAAGCAATAGAAAAAAAACATATAATAAACATTGATCAAAGGAAAACAGGAATGGCTATATATATTATTAAGTTTATTTATTTTGAGAGAGAAAGAGAGCACATAAGCAGGGGAGGAGCAAAAAAAAAAGGGAAAGAGAATCCCAAGCAGGCTCCACACTGTCAGCACAGAGCCTGATGTGGGGCTCAAACTCAAATCATGAGATCATGACCTGAGCCAAAACCAGGAGTCAGATGCTTAACTGACTGAGCCACGCAAGTGCCCCAAGAGTTGCTATATTAGTATGAGATAAAGTAGATACAAAGCAAATAAAATATCAGAGACAAATGGATATTATATAATGATAAAAAGTTTAATCCATAAAAAAGACATAAAAATTCTAAATGAGTTACAAAAGACAGAGCTACAAAATATATGAAGAAAAAATTGAACTGAAAGAAGAAATAGACAAGTACATAATTATAATGGTAGACATCAACACATGCAACAACAACACTCTTTCTGAAGAGTTGATAGATTGGCTGGACAGAAAATCATCAAAGGTTTAGAAATTTAACAACACAATAAAAAAAAGAAGAATCTAACTGATATGTGTAGAATACCAATTGACTTTCATCAAACATCCCATTGAACAGGAGAATACAGGGGCACCTGGGTGGTTCAGTCGGTTGAGTATCCGACTTCAGCTCAGGTCATGATTTCACGGTTCGTGGGTTTGAGCCCTGTGTCATGCCCTGTGCTGATAGCTAGCTCAGAGCCTGGAGCTTTTGCGGATTCTGTGTCTCCCTCTCTCTCTGACCCTCCCCTGCTCATGCTGTCTCTCTCTCAGAAATAAATAAAACATTAAAAAAATTTGAACAGGAGAATACACATTCATTTCAAGTGCCTATGGAACATATGCCAAAATAGACCATATCTTGTGCCATAAAACAAACCTTCACAATGTAATAAACAAAGGTAAATAAAATAAAACAAAGGTAAAATAAAATGCAGAATATGTTCTCCAACCACCATGAAAACATAGAAATCTATTACTGCAGATCACAAGAAAATATCCAAATACATGGTAACTAAACAACACATATCTAGTTGGCCTATGGATTAAAGAGAATGTCTCAGGGATAGAAAAAAGAAAAAATCCACTGAACTAAAGGGAAACAGAACAGAACAAATTTTGGAACATAGCTTAACAAGTGCTGAGAGGAAATTCTTAACACCAAATGCCTACACTTGAAAAGAATCAAACCAATAATTGAGGTTCCCACTTCACAATCCCAGCAAAAGAGGAGTGAAATACACTCAAATCAAACAGAAGGAAGGAAATAATAAAGAGCAGAAATCACTGAAATTGAAAACAGGAATACAATAGATAAAATCATTAAATAGTTATACTTTTGAAGATTAATGATAGTGAGAAACCTCTAGGAAGACCAACAAAGTGAAAAACAGAGAAGACAAACTTCTACTTCCAGGAATGAGGGTGTGAGGACACACCTGGCATATTAAACAAAATATGAAAATACTACAAATAATGCTACGCACATGCACTGGACATATTAGGCAGAGTGAGGCAATTCCTTGAAGACAAATTTTCACTATTCACCAAATGGAAAATGGAAACTGTGAGTAATCTTACAACTTCTAAGTAAATCGAGTCTTTAGTAAACCACTCAAAGCAGAACCAAGGAGGCCCTTATGATTTTGCAGGAGATTATGAACAATTTTTTAAAGAAGAATTAACATCAATTCTACACAATCTTTTCCAGAAAATAAATGAGGAGGAAATATTTCCCAACTTATAATGCTAGCATTACCCTGATACCAAAGCCAGACAAAAATCACTCCAAAAACAAAACCTACATTTCAACATTAAACTAAAGTAGAAATCCATAGCAAATATTTTTTAAAACTCCAAATACTTGGAAGTTTAAAGACACATTTCTAGAATCTGTATCTAGTATCTCTTTATGATGGTGTCAGCAGAAAAGTCTAAGAAGTCCTAAGAAATATACAGCAATTAAACTAAAAATTACTTTTTAAAATTATTCAGAATATGGGGGCGCCTGGGTGGCTCAGTCAGTTGGGCGTCCAACTTCAGCTCAGGTCATAATCTCACGGTTCGTGGGTTCCAGCCCCGTGTTGGGCTCTGTGCTGACAGCTAGCTCAGAGCCTGTTTCAGATTCTGTGTCTCCCTCTCTCTCTGACCGCCCCACTGAAAACTGTAAGCATCTAATAGGATAAAATATACATGTACTCTAAGGTTTGAAAATTTCAGGATTCTGATTTACCCAAAAAACATGAAGCAAAACAAAATCCACCACCATTATTACGCCCTCCCCAGCCCCCAAAATATTCTCAACTATGTAAGTATTTAAAGATCATGTTACCAGCTACATGACTTCCCAGAAATTCTACTTGGAGATGTAAGCCATGAAACAATAAATTAATGAAAATAAAATTTTGTGATAAGAAAATTGTAGGGGAACTGACAGTTAATGGCCACTGAATCAGTTTAACATAATTAAAAGCGCAGAACTAAATATGTTAGATACAAAACATCATGTGAGCTTTAAACATGATTCACTGTTTAAAATATGAAGAGTTTTGCTAATTCTTTTCAAATTTTAACTGTGAATATAGGATATGTATTATGGGAAAAAACTGAATGAACTTTTTTTGGAAAAAATATTCAATTTCAGTCTAATTCTTTATCATTCCTTTATTTTCCATTCTGTCCTGAGATATTTTCTTAGTGGTGGCTTTAAGGCTTACTATGTACATCTTAATTTTTCACAATCTACTGCAGATTTCTGCTAAGTTAATTCTGGTGAGATGTGGAAATGTTATTCTTACATAGCTCTGTCTCCTGATTTCTATTTCAATGATTTTTGTGTGTGTATGTGTGTGTGTGTATTCAAATATATAATTATGATATACAAAATTATATATATATAATTTGTATACATCTGTACATGTATATATATTTACATATTATATCTATATATGTTATAAATTCTACAATACAGTGTTATGATTACTACTTTGAATATTTTATGTCTATTAAAGAGGTCAAAAAATAAAAGGAAATCAAGTATATATTTATAGAATTTGTTATATTTACCTTGTTTACCATTTCTGATTCTGTTTATTTATTTCTTTGGAAAAAAGTTCCATCTGGTATCATTTCTTTACTCTGATATAACTCGACTCCCACAAACTTCCTCTGTTCTCTTATTGTCAAATATATTGCTTTTTCTTTATGTTAAAGGCCCAACAATATAATTCTACCCATATGTTTATACAATTCCTGTTAAATCAGTTAAGAAAAGAAAGAATGAATATGCACTTTTACTGTCTTTATAAATACTATTGATCTAAATCCCAATTCACTTATTCGCTCTTCTGCCAGTTAATCTACTGTTAGACCCTCTCACAAATTATCAAGTCAATTATGGTACTTTTCATTCCAGAATTTCCATTTGGGTGTATTCCAATTTGAAAACATTTACAATGGCTAATTTGAAAAAAAAAAATCCGTCTGTTAAATCTGATGCCTGGTTCCTCTTACTGGCAATTTCTATTGCCTTTTTTTTTTTCTTTTAATTAGCCAGGCTGCTGTTTCTTATAATTTTGTTGTTGAAAACTGGACATTTTAGATACTATATCATAGAAACTCTGGATATTTATTTCCCTCTGCCATTCTTTGTGTTGTTTGTTTACTTGTTTGTTTTGTGACTTAGCTAGACTATTTTACTGAGGTCTATTTTCCATGTAGTGTGAAGAATTTGATGTTACTTGGAGAAAGCCGACTTAGGTTTGCTTATGGCTTAGATTTGAGCTGCCAGTGATTTTAGCAGAACAAAGTCTGATTTTCTCTTTTCCTGATCTATCTGGTAAGCTGCCTACTTTATTTGGTATTATACTTCTGCCCCTTAGGCTTTTCTACTCCCTACTGATTGAACAAGTGACAATACCCTAGGACACAAGTTGCTCAGTAGTCTGATCCAGTTCTATTTTGGCAGAAGTAGTTTTTGAGGTGTCTTTGAGATTTAGAGTCCTTGAGGCCTCTTCTTTGAGTTTCTTTCCTTAGTTTTCTCTGGTGAACTAGGGGACTTACGGTTTAACATGTTGCTCTTCAAGGAACTGTTGCCTTCAAGAGTGCGTTTAGATCGCACTTTCTGCACTCTGCTTCAAATAGTCACTCCTTTGTGGAGAGCTTCGGAACTTCTGTTTTGTGAATGGTTTCTTGTTCTAGGCAAACCATCTGAGCCACTATTCCAGGTTCTGGGCCAGGAGTATCCTCTGTTCCTTTTGGCTTACCTCTCCCTGCCCATCCAGGTGTGGAGAGTGACTCTATGAGTGAGCTTGGAAAAGGTCAGTTGAGGCTCCAGTGTATTTGAAATGCTTTGCCTGGGGTAGAGTTTTTGTCCTGTGCAGAGGAGCTGGGTGGAAGAAGGGGCCCCCTGACCTCTGAGCTGTACTCACCAAGAATGTAGTCTCTTCAAGTTTGATTTAGAAGGATGAGAAATACTGGAGACCCGCCACTCACAGAAAGTCTACAAGTGTGATGTGGAGTATGAGGGGAGATCAAGGATTGTCTTCATCTTAGACATTTCTACCCTGAGTGAAGCCTCTGTCAAGCTGAGATGTTGGGATGGGAAGGGGCAGAATAGAGTGGGAGGTGGCTCAAATGTCAGACTCTCATTGATCATACTGGGTTTTAGTAGATTTTCTTGAAAAAAAACACTTTTTCGTTAAGTATATGCCCTTCAGGCAATTTCCAGAGATTTAGAGTACTTCAGATTTTTGTTTTGTTTTTAATAGCTATTTCCACTTTGTTTTTGCTTTGTGTTTGTTTTATTTTTCTTTGTCTTGGGAGGGGGGGCAATGCACTGGTGAGTGGCTAACACTGTCAGCCTGGGAATGGAGCTCAATTTTCAAAAGTTTTAAAAACTTTTTTAGTACATGAACAAATCAAAACTAAAAACAGCAAAATCTATATTAATTGCAAAATAACCTAGTACATAGCCATACATTTTCAAAACCTATAAAAGCATACTCAATAAGAGCATTATTGACATGGTCAGCCTTCAAAGGTCCTTCCTCAGTGGATCAGGATTGCTTCCTACCCTGACTGTACTCTGTTTTTATAGTTATTAAACAGCATTTCTGCATATTCTAATGTGCATATACTTATCAAATCCTAGCTTGCTGAAATGTCCTATCTATCATTTACAACTAATTGAATTCTGCTCCAAAGCACATCATGAAACATTCTTACTTGGCACTTTACATGGAAAACATTGTCATAGACAAATATGTTTTGTTTTAAAAGAGAATTATACACTTTGATAAATAATAATTGATGACACAACTTGAAGAATCCTCAGTATATGTGTGTGAGGTAATTATCAGTTGAGAAGAACTACCTTGCCTCTAAAACGTTTATAAATAAATCAATAATTAAAGTGTAAAATATGATAATGTAAAATAATATGAAAAATAAGTGACCTCATATAAAAAAGGTAAACAGTAAGGAAGATCTGGGTAAGCATGTTACAATAAATGAAAAACATAGACAATATAAATTTGATTACATAAAAACATGAGCCTGGGTGGCTCAGTTGGTCAAGCATCTGGCTTTTGATTCTGGCTCAAGTCATGATCTCATTGTTACTAAGTTCAGGTCCTCTGTCACTGCAGAGCCTGCTTGGGATTCTTTCTCTCTCTCCCTTTCTCTCTGTTCCTCCCCCACTTGTGTTCTCTCTCTCTCAAAAATAAACTTAAAAAAAAAATCTAAAAATGTTTCAACAAATAATACTCTATAAAAATTTGAATAAATTCATCTGAGCAAAATGATATACACATCAAAGTTTTAATAATCCTACTAAATCAAATACCTAGTGGAGATTTGGGGAATTCTAATTTAAAAATAGATGAAGATGAAAATACAAATATTATCAGCATACTATTGAATTTGATAAAGCCGCCGACAATTTGAAATGTCTTTCTCAAATAGGGACCCTGGGATCCATCTGTGGAAACAAAGGTTTCAGAATAAATCCTTACCCAGCCAGCTATTTGAGGGTTATCCCCACTGCCTACTTATGTCTTTTACTACCATATTACCCCATTCTCAACTGTAAGCTGGTTCTTAGAGCCAGAACTCTACAAATATGTAGCATTTTTATGGGATATACATCTAGATCTCAATGACGCAGCTCTAAGATAACTACTTTCCCTGTGTCAATAAGGTAAAAGAAAATGAAATTTGCAAGAAACAAAAGTAATAAGGACATATATAGTTAGAAAAGAAGTATTAGAAAGAAAACTTTTGTGTGTAACGTGCCATTATGATAGGTTTTAAAGAATAGAAAGATTGTTTCTTCTTGTGTTTTTATCAGCTTTTGCCTCTTATTTATTATTTATTTATTTATTTATTTATTTATTTATTTATTTNAAATAAAATTCAAAAGCATACATAAGCATTATATACACATATACACATATGTACTGCCTATTACATATAATCAAATACATCGTTACTATTATCTTGAATAAATTGTTATCTGTTATACAAATAAGAAAAATGAAAGTTTTTTTTTTTTTTTAAGCTGTACTTATTCCTTCTCTAGTGCTTTTCATTTCTTGATTTAGATCTGAGTTGCTGACAGGTATCATTTTCCGTTTTCATTAGTCTGCTCAAGCTGCCATAGCAAAATATCACATATTGTGTGGCTTCCAAAATAGACTTTTTTTTTCTCACAGTTCTGGAAACCAGAAAGTCCAAGGTGAAGTTTCTGTCAGGGTTCAATTTCTGATAAGGACTCTTACTGCTTTGCAGATGGTTTGTCCTAGCATGGTCTTCTGTCTGAGAGTGCTGGAAAGAGAGATTACTAACAAGGCCAACAGCTTTATTGGATTAGGACCCCACCCTAATGATCTTATTTAACCTTAATTATCTCCTAAACTCAGGGTCTAAATTCAGTCACATTAAAAGTTGAGGCTTCAACATATGCATTTGTGGAGAAAACAATTCAATCGAGTTCTGATCCCCCAAAATTCATGTTTTCTTTTCAAAATACATTTATTCCATTCCAACAGTCACAAAAGCTTTAACTCATTCCAGCTTCAACTCTACAGTCTAAAGTGCATAGTGTCTCTAAATAGCATCTAAATCAAGAATTACTGAGATTTGAGGTACAATCCATCCTGAGGCAAAAGTCCTCTCCAGTGGCAAAGCTATGAAGTCAGACAATTTAGGTGCTTCCAAAATAAAATTGTGGGGCAGGCATAAGATAGATATTCTCATTATAAAAAGGAGAAATTGGGGGCGCCTGGGTGGCTCAGTTGGTTAAATGTCCGACTTTGGCTCAGGTCATGATCTCACGGTTCGTGGGTTCCAGGCCCCCGCGTTAGGCTCTGTGCTGACAGCCAGCTCAGAGCCTGGAGCCTGTTTTGGATTCTGTATCTCCCTCTCACTCTGACCTTCCCCTGCTCATGCTGTCTCCCTCTCTCTTTCAGAAAAAAAAAAAATTAAAAATTAAAAAAAAGAAATTGGGAGGAAAGGAGGGATGATGGATCAATCTCATGCAAATTCAAAACAAGCAAATACAGTTGGACTTTAAAGCTGGAAAATAATCTTCTTTGATTAGATGTTGTGCCCTCTACGGGGCAGTGGGCATCAGCAACATCACTCCTGGAGCCTTAGGTGATGGCTCCATCCCCACAGCTCCGCTGGGACTTCCCTCCCTTGTGATGGTACTGGGCCACCCAACCCTCAGGGCTTCTGTGGTGGAAACCTGGATGACTGTAATGAAACAAGAAGTTTCATCCTTCAAAATCTTGGAGACAGTCCTAATAATTTCTGAATCACGTTTGATGCCATTCCCCCATTTTCTTGAAGAACAGTGGTTAAAAGAATACCATTTTGACCAAGTAGCTCTATTGTCCTGTTCCATAGAATCCCAGAAGAATGAAAGTCTTTTTTTTTTTTTAATCCTATCTCTGTTCCATTTGGTCCCAACCGGCAGTACCTTGAGTGTCTTGGCCCCTGTAACCTCATCTCTGTTGTGGACTTCTATTGTGATGGCTGATAAGATCTGTAATTTACACTCATACTAATCAATCTGCTTATTAGTCTCCTTGCCAAATGGCTGTTCAGTAACATTGTTAGCATTTTCTTCAGAAAAGCTTTCTCCGGGCACCTGGGTGGGTTAGTCCGTTGACCTTCTGACTGCTGCTTAGGTCATGATCTCACAGTTTATGAGTTTGAGCCTTGCCTCGGGCTCTGTGCTGACAGCCCAGAGCCTGGAGCCTGCTTTGAATTCTGCGTCTTCCTCTCCCTCTGCCCCTCCTCCCCTTTTGCTCCGTCTTTCTCCCTCAAAAACATACACTTTACAAAGCAAAAAGAAAAAGTTTTCTCATCTTTTTACAGTATGGATATGTGCTGAGAATTTTCCAATACTCAAACTCTTGCTCCTTTTTGCTTAACAATTTCTTTAATTTATCTCTTTCCTCTCACATTTTAAAACAAAGCAGAAAGGAGAATCAAAGCCAAACCTTCAACATTATGCTATTGGGAAAACAGTATGGAGGTTCCCCCCCCGAAAAAAATGTTAATATCATAAGATCCAATAATTTCACTGTTGGATATTCACCCAGAGAAAACATAAACACTAATTTGAAAAGGTACATGCACCTCTATGCTTATTTCAGCATATTTACAATAGCAAGGTGATGGAAGCAGCCTCAGTGTCCGCTGATATATGAATAGATAAATAAAATGTGGCATATAAACACAATAGAATATTACTCAGCCATGAAAAAATAAAATGTTTTTATTCACAAATGCACGAATGCACTCATAGGATATTATTTCAAATGAAAGAAGTCAGAAGACACTTGGGTGTCTCAGTTTTTTAAGCATCCAACATTGGCTCAGGTCATGATCTCACAGCTCTTAAGTTCCAGCCCTGCATCAGGCTCAACTGACGGCTCACAGCCTGGATCCTGCTTGGGATTCTGTCTCCCTCTCTTTCTGTCCCTCCCTCACTCGCACTGTGTCTATCTCTCTCTCTCTCTCAAAAATAAAGAAACATTAAAAAATTAATAAATAAAAAAATGTTAAATGAAAGGAGTCAGACAGAAAAAGACAAATACCGTATGATTTAATTTACATGTGGAATCTAAAAAACAAACAAAACAGCAATAATAAGATAGAAACAGACTCATAAATACAGAGAGCAACTGGTGGTGACCAGAGGAGAGCGAATTGGGAGGACAGGTGATAGAAGTGAAAAGAATTGAGAGATACCATCTCCCAGTTATAAAATAAATAAGTCACAAGGATGGAAAGTACAGCCTAGGGATTGTAGTCAGTAACAGTCGATAACTTTGTATGGTGACAATGGTAACTGCATTTATTGCAGTGAGCATTCATAACATATATAATTGCTGAATTACTACATTGTCGACCAAAAAATAATATATGTCAACTATAGTTTAATTTTAAAAATATGATAAACGATCAGTAAATAAATAAGAAATGACTAAGATTTTTTTCTTTGATTTCCTACAGATTGTATATAATGTGACTGGGTTTCTCTCTCTCTCTCTCTTTTTTTTTTTTTTGGTACTTTTCTACTTGGTGTTGTCTGTGCTTCTTGGTCCTGTGGTTTAAGTATCTGACATGAATTTGGGGAAATTTTTATGTATTCTGCTTCACCTGTTTGTGGTCTTACTTTTCCCTCTCTCTGGTATTCCTGTTACACATATGTTACACTTTTTATAGTTGTTCCACAGTTTTTAGATATTCTGCTGTTGTTGTTGTTTTCTTCCACTCTTTTCCTTTTCTTTTTCTTCCTATTTTAGAGGTTTACTGTGAGATATGCTTAAGCTCAGAGAGTCATTCCTCACCATGTCCAATCTACATATGAGACCACCAAAGATATTTTCCATTTCTGTTACAGAGTTTTTAATTTCTAGTATATCTTTTTTTATTCTTTCTTAGGATTTCTGTATCTCTGCTTCTTTTGTCCATCTTTTCTTGTACACTGTCTATTAATTACTATCTTTAGTGTATTAGTCATATTTGATTTAAATTCTCAGTCTGATAATTCCAACATTTCTGACATATCTGAGTCTGATTCTGCTGTCTTTTCAAGCTGTGTTTGCCTTTTAGTGTGCCTGTGATTTTTTTTTTTTTTTTGAGAGCCAGACACGATGTATTGGCTAAAGGGAAATACAGTAAATAGGCCTTTATTTTGTAGTGAAAGGTAGGGCAAGGGGAAACATTTTAGGGACCTATGACTACATCACTGTCTTTTGGTGAGTTGATGCCTCTCTGTGACGTTAAATTTCACAAATACTTCTCAGTTTCCCTCCATCCCCTCAGGTGGGACAGGATGGCTAGAGTTGACTGGAATTGGGTATTTGCCTTCTCCCAGACCAGTTAAATTCTGACAAAACTCCAGTAATCTAGGTTCAGAAAAAACAGTTTCTTTCTTTCTTTCTTTCTTTCTTTCTTTCTTTCTTTCTTTCTTTCTTTCTTTCTTTCTTTCTTTCTTTCTTTCTTTCTTAATGCTTATTTACTTTTTGAGAGAAAGAGAAACAGAGCATGAGCAGGGGAGGGGCAGAGAGAGAGGGAGACACAGAATCCAAAGCAGGTTCCAGGCTCTGAGCTCCCAGCACAGAGCCCGATGCAGGACTCAAACTCAGTAACTATGAGATCATGACCTGAGCTGAAGATGGATGCTCAACTCTCTGAGCCACCCAGGCACCCCTAAAGCAGTTTCTTTTAAAAGGAAGCCTTGTTAAAAGAACAGAATAGTCTGGTACATTTCAAAATGGTTCCAATTTTTTCTTTCTCCTGCTGGAATCATGAGGGGATTTTCCTTGATGGTCACTGTGAGAACCAGTTTAAGTTTCTGAATGTAAAACTCACAAAAGAGTGAGAGGCCCCCATGACTCGTCTTCCCTGAAGGGTTTAACTCCCAGATTTGTCTTCACCGATCCCTGCAGCAATTTGTCAATTGTAGTTTAGGTTTTGCTAACCCAGTAGTGGTTTTTGGGAGGTTTCTGTTCAGGTAATGTGTGACTCTCTGTATCACCTGTCTGTCTCTCTAACTTGGGGGGCAGCAGATTGCCACTGACAACACTAACGGATCTAAGAAGAGGTGTTGGCTTTTCATTTTGTTCAGCTTTTCACTTATCAAATACGACAGAGTGATGACTCCCAAGCTCTTTGCATGCTAGACCAGAAAACAGAAGCCTGGATGCAATTTTAATTAGTGCCAATGGCACATTACTTTTAGTGGTGGGAAAATTAAATAATAATAATTGAAGGCATTTTTGTAACGCTTAGTATGTGAAAAAAATCTTCTAAGCACTTTGCGTTCTCCACAACCCTATAAGGCACTGATTTAGAAATCGTCCGGGCGCTGGGTGGATCCGTCAGTTAAGCATCTGACTTGATTCGGATTCTGTGTCCCCCTCTCTCTCTGCCCCTCCCTTGCTCACACCTCTCTCTCTCTCTCTTTCTCTCTCTCTCCCCTCTCTATCTCTATCTCAAAAATAAACATTAATAAAATTAGAAATTGAGTAGAAGTCTCTTGGGTGCTTCAGTCCATAAATTGTCTGACTTGATTTCAGCTCAGGTCATGATCTCACAGTTCCTCCGCCCTGACAGGGCAGAGTGCCTGGGATTCTCTCTTTCTCTCTGTATCTACCCCTCCCTGCTCACTCTCACTCTCAAAAAGTAAACAAAATTTTTAAAAATTTTTTTAAAAATTGAGTATACACTAAAGAAAAACATGAGAAAAAAGAAAGGTATGCAGACTTTTCTCAAAAAATGCAGGGTACTTAGAAGATAGTATTTAGACTTCAGGCAAAAACCAGAGCTGGAGATGAAATTTTAAGTGTCCTTAAAGTATTTGGTTAAACTGTGAATAGGAACAGACTAATACTTTTCAATAGGAAATCTCCTTTTAGAAAATATTTGTCTATCATTAGTATCTGGTATGTAGCAATCTCAAAGCCACTTAAATCCAGTGCTGCTTATATGATTCAAATACAGAATGACAGAGAGCAAAACTGTTACTCTTCGACTCATCAATTACTGCCCCACATATACTATTGCTGTTACTCTCCCCACTACTATTGCTAATAGAATAACAAACAATGATTCATAAAAGTTTCCCATATGGCAGTCAGTGTCCTAGGACTTTAGAAGTGCAATCTTATTTTACTCTGCAATACTCTGCAATATTAAATATATAAACATATATATTTAAAGCAAGTATATAAATACACTTGACACCCTCAAGAATGTAGAGAGTCTAATACTTACCCAAAGGAGATAAGTAGGGGAGCTGAAGGAAAGAAGGAATGATGATGCATAATTAGTTTTTTAAAACCTTTCTTATTCTTGTATGTTTGCTTTGTTGTTGTTTTCTTTTTAAATTTGTATTTAAATTCTAGTTAGTTAACATACAGTGCAGTGTTGGTTGCAGGAGTAGAATTCAGTGATTCATCACTTACATACAACATAATTATTTTTTTTAGATGTTTTTTAAAAATGTTTACTTATTCCTTTTGAGACAGAGAGAGCATGAGTAGGGGAGGGACAGAGAGAGAGAGAGAGAGAGAGAGAGAGAGAATCTCAAGCAGCCTCCACGTTGTCATAGAGCCTGATGTGGTGCTCGAACTTACAAACTACAAGATCATGACCTGACTTAAAGTCAGACACTTAACCAACTGAGCCACCACAATATAATTACTTTTTGAGAAACAACTATTCCTCTACTGAGTTGAATTTCAGTAAGGATGAAGGAAAGATTGTTTTGGTTGGCTGCTCTATCCACAACATCAAAGTACCTGGTACTTATCCTGTGTACAGGACNCTCGGCATCACACATGCTTGTACCTAACTCTTTGCCCATTTTTAATTTCTCACAATAAAGTTCCTATGCCAAAAAATTAAGGCATTGTCTGTGTGACTATCAACATATTAGAATGTAGAACCAATTTACATTGCCCTAAGAAGTATTTAAGAGTGTCTCTTCACCTACTTAGCAGATCACAGTGGTTCTTACTACTTTTTGCCAAGCTTTGCCATTTTGAAAGGCAGGGTGCAAAATTTAATGTTTACTACCAAATGTTTCATTAATAATGAAGATATTTTGATTAAAAAAAGTTCTAGGGGTGCCTGGGTGGCTCAGTTGGTTAAACATTCAACTTTGGCTCAAGTCATGGTCTCACAGCTTGTGAGTTCAAACCACACATTGGGCTTTGTGCTGACAGTGTAGAGCCTGCTTCAGATCCTCTGTCTCCCTCATTCTCCGCCCCTCCCCCACTCATGCTTTCTGTCAAAAAATTTTTTTAAAAATTAAAAAGTAAAATATTCTATTGACTACGTGTATTTTTTCATGGAGATGTCTCTTCATTTTTTCATTTTATAGAAAATTATTTATATGATTAAAGAAATTAACCCCATATTTTTATTTCAGATCCTTTGTCTCCCTTGCTCTCTGCCCGCCCTCTGCTTGCACTCACTTCCAAAAATAAATAAACATTGAAAAAAATTAAAAAGTAAAATTATTCTATAAGCTATGTGTATTTTTTCAGTGAGATACCTGCTAATTTTTTTCATTTTGTAGAAAATTATTTATATGATTAAAGAAAACCCCATATTCTTAGGATACTTGTGATTTGCCATTTTTTCTTAAATATACCAGTAATATTTTCAGTTTGATGTGTTAGTTCAAACCAATTCTACTAAAATTAGCTTTTTCCCCCTTATTCTAATAATTATAAAAATGGTTAAGATGCTTGTGTATGTCTTATAAAACTCATTATTGTTTATTTTCTCACCTATATAAATGAGGAGAATTCTAGATATCAATTAGAGACAGACATAATGAACCCAGTGAGGCATTATTACAGTATAAAGAAACTCTGAAAGAATAAAAAAAGAACATTATAATTCATTTTAATTCACATAAAAAGAAAGCTTTAGTAGTACTAAACAAACAAATAACAAAAGAATAAAGATTCATAGCACTGGGGGAAAAATAGACTAGGATCTCCTAATAGCATTTCAATATTCTTGCCATTATCAGTCTTTTTCTCACAGAGAAATTTTGAATAAAATGTCTTAACTAGGTATCTCTGCCAATAAAATTGACAAGATAGTTGCAGAGAAGCTTTCAAATCCATTGCAAAAGCAATTTATATTCAGTTTACACTCATGTACAGTTAAAGAATAACATCGGGATTTAGCTTTTGCTAAGTAGTCTTAGAATGAATTTCACCAACATTGATTTAGTCAGTACAGTAAAAGTATGCTCTTTATGATTTTTTCAAGAGTAAAAACATGCTTTACATTATAGCAAGAATGGAAAAAAAATCCATACCTCTTCTACAGATATCCTTGGGCATTATATGCAAATTTGTTTACATCAAATTATGAGTCAGGTTAAAAGTAAATTTGTATGAAAGACCAGCAGGATGGCAAGTCAGATGAAAGTTGATGTTGTAGTCTCAAGTCTGCAACTGGTAATGTGGACAGGAAGACTGGAAATTCAGGCAAGCCTCCTAGTGAGGTCTTAAATCAGAAGTCCTTCTTCTCAGAGAAACTTCAGTTTTTGTTCTTAAGGCCTTGAATTTAGTGGGTAAGGCCTACTCACCTTATCCTTACCAAGGATAATCTCTTTTGCATAAAGTAAATCAATTTTAGATGTTAATTCCATTTACAAAATACCAGTGCAACAACATCTAGTATTCTACCAAACTACTGGGACCATAACCTAGCCAAGTAGACATGTAAATTTAACCATCACAACTTCATTATGTGGCAGCTCACATCAAGATTCATATATGGCAGCAACTATTTATTGAATATAATAATTTCTTAAGCATTATATATTTTATATACAATTGAGTGTTCAAAAATATATAATGCAAGTAAAAACATGAAGGTCTGAACTATAAAATATTAACAAATAATGAATTAAAACAAAAGTTCAGTAGTTAAACGCTCAGAGTGGAGGTATAAAGAACATTTTTCAATTAATGTTTCCTTAGACAACAAAATAACTTTCAGTTGAAAAGCCATATAACTACTTAAAAATAGTTGAAAATAAACCGATAAAGAAGAACTCCTGAAAGCCTTATAGCTAAAAGGAGTATCTGGGTGGCTCAGTCAGTTAAGTGTCCGACTTCTGCTCAGCTCAGGTCATGATCTTACCATTTGTGAGTTCGAGTCCTGCATCAGGCTCTGTGCTGATAGCTTGGAGCCTGGACTCTGTTTCAGATTCTCTATCTCCCTCTCTCTCTGCCTCTCCCCTGCTCGTGCTCTGTTTATCTCAAAAATAAATAAAGATTTAAAAAATTAAGAAAACGAAAGCCTAATGGTTAAAATAATGAATACTGAAAAGAAGCAATATATGTGCCAATATTTTAGTTTGCAAATAAAACATTAAAAGGGAGAATCACTTATTGGAAAGTGAAAATAATATAGTTTTAGTTGGAACAAATGGGTTGACCAAAATAATTAACATTAACTTTATTCTATTATACACAGTGTTTTATTGTCATATCTCACATTCCCATGCTAAATTCTCAAGTGACTTGATTTCATTTTAAAAGTTTTCAAAGGGTTCTCAACCTAAACCACATTTTAAATGGAATTGATTAAGAATATACAGCAATATTTTACTGAATTCAGGGTTCATCTTGTGCATTGCCCTGTGGAAAAACCATGTGCTGGAAAAACAATAATCATTTCAAGAGAAACAGCAAAGTCCACTTACTTTTGAAAAGCAAATTAAGTCCATTTATGAGAAAATCTAAAAATCTGACAAATTTGAGCTATCAAATACCCTTACTTATGAGACAGCATTTACAATTATTTTCCTTGTGAAAATAATTTCTCTGATGCATCTTCCTCAAGCCAGCAGGAACACACCATCCCTTTTTCTGTTTCTAGGATTGGTCAGGAACAGTTTCGACCGATACTAAGATTACTTAAGGGACAGGAAAGCATTTCCAGTGGCATTAAAACTTGATTATGTTTCAAAATAACTTAAAAGTATTGTTTTATAAATTATTTAAATATGATTTCAGTTTTAAATTAGATGTGAGTACTATAATATTGTCGTAAGTACAAAAATCACATCAAAATAACTTAAAACTAGATAAACATAAATTGCACTGCATTCAGAGCATACCCTTGGGGTTTTAGCTCTCATCGTTGCTTTAGTTGTTTTCATATTGTCAACTTTGTACTAACCTTTAGTTGAAATGAAAATTATGATGAATATGCCTTTCACTTTCCCTTGGTGTCAGTCATGAACTTAAACATGTTGGTTTCTCTTGATAATTTAAAATTTGCCCCCCCCAAAAAAAAGACAAACAGCTACAATAGTGTGTGTGTGTGTGTGTGTGTGTTCTTAAATGTGTCTTGATGTAACAGATAGAACACACAATAAAGAAAATAGGGAGGGGTTATTTTATTCATTCAATCATATTTTTAAACTTCTGCTATTGGCTAGTTTATTATGTGAATATTTGAATTTAGTTTAGTTGCAATACAAGTTATGAAATATATTCCTCTTTGTAGTTCTATATAAATGGTTACATGTATTCATTTGATTTCAATAATGAAACAATGATATGTATATTGACTCATATATTGATATTTTTCCCAGAAAAACTTCTATTATTGATATAGTTAGCCTTCTTAAAACCAAACATCATTTGAATTCAAGTGCAAACTGTATTTCATATTTTCATTTTAATTTAATTGTTTCAAATAAAATTAACAATTCCCAGAAAACAATAAAACTTAAAATAATGTATAAGGGTGCCTGTGTGACTCAGTGGGTTTAGTGTCCAATTCTTTTTTTTTTTTTTTGATTGTTTGATTTTATTTATTTATTTTTTTTTTAATAGTTTATTGTCAAATTAGTTTCCACATAACACTCAGTGCTCATCCCCACAAGTGTCCTCCTCCATGCCCATCCCCCCTCCCCCCACATCCATCAGTCCTCAGTTTTTGTCAGCATTCAACAGTCTCTCATGGTTTGCCTCTCTCCCTTTCCCCCACCATTTCCGCCCTTCTTCTCCCCCTTGTTCCTCCGTCAAGTTCCTCCCAATCCTCCTATACGTGCAAACATATGGTATTTGTCCTTCTCTGCCTGACTTATTTCGCTCAGCATAACCCCCTCAAGGTCCATCCATGTTGCTACACATGGCCAGATTTCATTGTTTCTCATTGCCATGTAGTATTCCATGGTATAGATAAACCACATCTTCTTGATCCATTCATCTGTTGATGGACACTTAGGCTCTTTCCATGTTTTAGCTATTGTGGAGAGTGCTGCTATGAACATTGGGGTACATGTGCTCCTATGCATCAGCATTTCTGTATCCCTTGGGTAAATTCCTAGCAGTGCTATTGCTGGGTCATACGGGAGTTCTATTGTTAGTTTCCTGAGGAACCTCCACACTGTTTTCCAGACAGGCTGCACCAAGTGTCCAATTCTTGATTTCAACTTAGGTCATGATCTCAGAGTTCGTGAGATGGAGCTCTTCTTCGGTTGTGCGCTGACAGCACAGAACCTGCGTGGGATTCTCTTCCCCTCTCTCTCTGCCCCTTTCCTGCTTGTGTGCTGGCTCTCGCTCTCTCTCTCAAAATAAGTAAATAAACTTTTTAAATATGCGTGTAAAATTCTTCATTCAGTCAAATTTTAAAGTAATATATGAGACATAGGAAATAAAACACATTAAAATCTCAATTCATATAAATGTCCACAATTTAAAAAATCTTCCACTTTATAAGTAATATTTATATATAATATCTCATATTATATTTCAAAGTCTGAGTTAATACTATTATTATCCTCATTTATAAGGAAAACCCTAATTTTAATACCGAAAGGTATCTCCTTCCACCTACAAACCCTGCCCACCACATCATTATCCTAATCTGCTTCATATTTTGAGTGATAGTTTTACTAGGTTAATTCTGTATATGAATCCCAGAGTCATGTGAACATACATTATTTCATGTGAGATATTTTGGAGGTTTATCATCTGCCTGAAAGGATCAGTGTCTAGAATATGATGCTACTAAGCTAGAAACTTGTCTTCAATATTGCAGACCTACCAAATGAGACATAGATAGAAACTAGTATCCTCATTAAACACAGCCATCATTCCATTGTCTGGGAACAGGGGGCACCGGACCCTCCCACTCACTCACTCCCTCACCCTGGGGAACTGTGAGACTGATCAGAGCAGGGAATAGAAGTGGTTAAGAGTGTAGGACTGAGACATCATGGGGCTGGATATTAATCCTGGCATTTCAACTTACTAGCCATATGGTGTTGAGCATGGTGTTAAGTATCCTAAGCTTCAGTCTCCCTGCTGGGGACCCTAATAGCATTTGTAATAGCACTGTTTGGAGAGGTAAATGAGATAATCCATTGAAAGCACTTAGCTTACTGATTGGATATAATAAACAGGCCCAAAATGGGAGCCAGTTGACTGGCTATCAACTGAGACATTTTAGATTCATTTTTGTATTGACCTCAATTTGAGGTATATTTTATTGTGAATTAGTATTGTGTCTCAAATAGTTAAGTTGTATTTAGTTCATCATAATAAAAGGAAAACCTCTTTTAAGGGAAGTGGCTTCTTTTTGATATTCCTTGGCATTTTTTTATTGGTATGATATCTATAGCCAATTATCATGACTAGTCAATAAATAACTGAATTAGCAATTTTGCTAGATAACCACTCTTTTTAATTAATATATGAGAAAAAATAGAAATGTTAGGTCTGAAAAGGTTTTAATTCTCTAATTAGAAACACACATAGGTCACAGCTGCTGTTTATCAACTCAGTCACACACCTGTCTACCACATATTTTAAACTCGTTTTTGTATATTGATGTTCACTATATATGCAGCCATCTCTCATTATAAAGCTTTGCAATTAATGTTTTATGCTTTTCAAAACCTACATTATATGCTACTTGGCTCATTTGGCAAGAGCTACATTTTGCATTCTTAAAATGATGCCCTATGCTACAGAGATAAATTTCTTTGAGAGAAAACTAAATGCACTTCATTATATAATATTTTGTTATGTGAAATTTTACAGTTACTGTTTCATAGGAGACAGATGTACATACAGCTGTCTGACAATGAACCTGAGATACCTACTTTTTAAGATTCATGTCTGATTTGTCCACAAAAGAATTCTATTTCAATAACATCATCAAGAATAGAGTATAAATATTTAAGTCTTTACTTATTGCTTTAGTGCTTACTTACCAAAGGAAACATAATTCTGTATTCATTACTAATAAAGTAAACAGTTCATTATGTTTTCTTTCAGAATTTTTAAATTTGATTATTTGCAGGCATATGGTATATGCTGCTGATCTACTAATACTATACATCCCTCGTATATGATCTATTTAAACACACTCTGATATGACCTTAATATGTGCAGGGTTTTGGGATAAAGTTATATCTTGAAAGGAAACATGTAAATCAAAGAGTAGTCAAATTTTTATTGAAATAATTCAATTTCTTATTTCTCTTATACTCTTATTCTCATTTTTAATTTATAAGGCACTTAAAAATACTAAGGTCACTTTTCATACAATCTGGATGATTTTTACTTAAATTAACTTTCAACTTACAAACAAATACCCACTGAAGAAAAATTATAAAGTAATGTATATAAATAACTATGTCCTACAGTACTCTTTCCCTTAAACCTTTGGCTAAAAAGCAAACACATGAAGAGGGAAATGGTGGGAGGCTATTCTGAATAATTTGGTCTAGGGGACCACTAGTCCTAAAACATAGTCCTTTATCTACAGCCAATTAGGCTTTGGCAAATTACTTGACAATTCGTGAAACTCAGTTTCCTGTATTAGAAAGGTGATTTTAAGAAAATTAGGATTGTACATCTACTTAATCTAAAACTACGTATGTCTATACAAAATATCCTTAAAAGGCCATTGATATTTTATAAATAGATAGTTATTTTATCCAGAATAAATCATTATAAATGTGTATATATATAAATTATATATATATTATACAAACCTATATATCTAGGTTATGAAAATGATAAATGCAAAACACATTCATTCATGACCATTGAANTTAAAATAAATAAATAAATAATCCTGCTCTGCTGCATGTTAGTCTCTGTGTGATGCTATGTTCTGTATGGTTTTCGATATAGTGAAAACTGAGACACGTTCTGATTATTTCTCTACTTGCATGTGTAACCAGCCTCCTCCCCCATGACTCCTGTAACACTTTCAGCTCATAATATAATAAAATTGTTTCTTTACTTACATTTCGATCCATCAAAGAAACTATAGTCTCAAAATATTGATTTTTCAAACTTAGAATTTTAAGAGGGAAATGAAAGCTAAAAATAATGTAAATTATTATATCTGTAATATGTCATATATTATATGTAAATGGTTACTTATTTTAAGAGAGAGAGTACATAAGCAAGCAAATGAGGGAGAGGGGCAGAGAGATGAGAGAGAGAATCACAAGTAGATTTGACACAGGGTTCGAGCTTACGGCCATGAGATCATGACGTGAGCTGAAATCAAAAGTCAGATGCTTAGCTAACTCAGCCACTTAGATGCCCCAAAATTATATGTTAGTAATGTTTATTTAGTGAGCAAAAGTAGTTGTATAGTTTTGATGAATAGATAGAATTATTCTGTTAAAAATACATTTTAAAATTAAAATGCCTTCTAAAATTAAAAATATATAATGTACATTTAGACAAAACAAAACAGAACTTCCTAATTGATTACCTGATCAAATGCAATAAGAAGATTAAGGGGGAGGAGTTAAAATAGTGGAGTAGTAGGAGGACCTACCTTACTCTTTCCTCCTCCCTCCAACACAGCTGGTTAAATATGAAATCATTCTGAACACCCAGGAAATTGTTCTGTGGACTGAGAGAACACACAGTACTAGAGGACGAGAGATGCCACATCACAGAGGGTAGGAGGTGTGGAGAAGTGATTTATGGGAGAAAAGAATCACCAGTGCTCCAGAGGAGAGTCTGTCCTCATCAGGGAGAGAAAAAGAGAGACAGAGAGAGAGGGAGAGAGAGAGACAAAGAGAGAGAGAGAGAAGACTGCTGGGCATTGAACAAAGAAACAAAAAACAAAAAACATTCCCGCATAACCATTGATGGGGAAAACAAGGACAGCTACTCACAAGATTTTACAAGTAGCAGATCTCAAAATCTGAAGTTTAAGAAGTCTGTGCCATCACCAGGATAGAGCCTGGCAGGTGCAAACGTGGTCCTGTGGATAATGAGGGCAGGGACCTATGACAGGACAGAGTAGCCTAAGAATCCCCTGGTTGCACTGGGGAAGATGGTTCCCTTTTTGGAGTGCATTTGGGAGAGGTGGTACTGCCTCTCCATAGAAAAAGAGCCAGCAGGTGCCATTGAGCCATCCTGTTTTTAGCAGACAAGGAGAGGCAGCTGCTGAGGACAGGAAACCTTGAGGCCAGCTTTTTGCTACACTTTACTGTAAACTCCAACCCCTGTGCCTTTGTACAACTGTTCTTCTGGAAAAATCAGCACCAGCCAGGTGTGGCAAGACCCTCCTCCAGAGGATCAGCACAGGTCAACACCATGCAGAGTCTGTGTGAGCCAAGTCCCTAAAATTTGGAGTTTTGAAACCTAGCCGTGCACCTGAGATAAATCATAGGACCACTGTGCTTCTGGACAGGCAGAGGCTCAGACACAGACAGGGATCTGCAGGAAGCCTGGCACACACAAGGGGAGATTCTTGCTCTTCTGTGAGGGCTTCCTAAATAGTGGCAGGTGTGAACTCTTCCTTCCAAGGATGAAAGAGATGGCTAATGCCATTTTTACCTCCACTCGTCAGCATGGACAGACCCCAGAATGGAGACTTGAGCAACAACTACTTTACAAGTAATACATGGAATTAAATGCATATCTATCAATAATCTCTCTGATGTAAATAGACTAAATGTTCCATCAAAAGACTTAACATATCAAAATGGTATCAAAATTATTACCATCTAACAATTATAAATACTTATGCCCCTAACTTGTAACACTCAAATATATAAATCAATTAATAAAAAAACATAAAGTAGCAGAAAGAAAAATCAAGGAATTGATCCCACTTACAATTGGACCAAAAACCATAAGATTCCTATGAATCAACCTAAACAAAGAGGTAAAACAGCTATAATCTGAAAACTATAAAACACTTATGGAAATTGAAGAGAACACAAGGAAAAGGAAAAACATTCCATGCTCACAGACTGAAAGAACAAATGTTATTAAAATGTCTATACTACCCAATGCAATGTACACATTTAATGCAATCATTATCAAATACTGTATTTTTCACAAAGCTAGAACAAACAGTTCTAAAGTTGTATGGAACCACAAAAGGCCCCAGATAGCCAAAGCAATATTGAAAAAGAAAAGTAAAACTGGAGGCATCACAATTCTAGACTTCAAGCTCTATTACAAAACTATAGCCAACAGGACAGTATGGTTCTGGCACAAAAACAGACATACAGATCAATGCAACAAAATTAATAACAACAGAAATGGACTCACAACTATCTGGTAAACCCACCTTTGACAAAGAAGGAAAGAATATACAATGGAAAACAGTCTCTTCCACAAATAGTGTTAGGAAAGCTGGGCAGCAACATGCAGAAGAATGAAACTGGACCCCTTTCTTACACCATACACAAAAATAAATTCAAAATGAATGAGAGGCGCCTGGGTGGCTCAGTCAGTTAAGCATCTGACTTCTCTCAGGTCATGATCTCAAGGTTCCTGGGTTCCAGTCCCACGTTGGGCTACATGTTGACAGCTCAGAGCCTAGAGCCTGTCTTCAGATTCTGTGTCTCCCTCTCTCTCTCTGACCCTCCACTGCTCACTCTGTCTCTCTCTCTCTAAATAATAATAATAATAATAAAAATTTTTAGAAAAGACGAAAACTTGAGAAAACAAGTTTGAAAAAAATAAATGAAAGACCTAAATGTGAGACAGGAAACGATAAAAATCCTAGAGGAGAACACACGCAGCAGCCCCTTTGGCCTCAGCTGTAGCAAATTCTTATCAGACATGTTGCCAGAGGGCAGGGAAACAAAAGCAAACATGAACTATTGGGACCCCAGCAAGGTAAAAACCTTCTGCACAGATAAGGAAGCAATCAACAAAGCTAAAAGGCAACGGATGGAATGGGAGACGATATGTGATATCTGATAAAATCTTAGTATCCAAAATTTAGAAGAACTTACTAAACTCAACACTCAGAAAACAAATAGTCTAGTGTAGAAATAGGCAGAAGACATGAATAGACATTTTTCCAAAGAAGACATCCAAATGGCCAACAGACAGATGAAAAGATGCTCAACATCACTCATCATGGGGGAAATACAAATCAAAACCATGATGAGATACCATCTCACACCTGTCAGAATAGCTAAAATTAACAACACTGCAAACAACAAATTTTAGTGAGGATGTGGAGAAATGGAAACCTTCTTATACTTGATGGAAATGTACACTGGTGCAGCCACTCTGGGAACAGTATGGAAGTTTCTCAAAAATAAAACTGCCCTATGATTCAGCAGTTGCATTACTAGGTATTATCCAAATAATACAAAAATACTGATTCAAAGGGGCACATGCACCCTGATATTTATAGCAGCATTATTAATAATAGTCAAATTATGGAAAGAGCCCAATTTCCCATCAACTGATGAATGGATAAAAAGGTGGTATATGTATATATATATACTTATATGTACTTATATATATACATATGTACATATATATGCACACTATATATGTATATATATACTATATATTTATATATACTATATAGTATAGAATATTACTCAGCCATCAAAAAGAAAGAAACCTTGCCATTTGTAGCAACATGAATGGAGCTAGTGTATTATACTAAGTGAAATTAGAGAAAGCCAATACTGTATGATTTCACTCATGTGGAATTCAAGAAACAAACAGATTAACATAGGGAAGGAAAACAAAAAGAGAGGGAGGCAAACCATAAGAGACTCTTAACTATAGAGAACAAACTGAGGGTTGCTGGAGGGGAGGTGCAGGGGGAGTAGACTAAATGAGTGATGGGTATTAAAGAGAGCAGTTAGGATGAGAACTGGATGTTGTATGTAAATGATGAATCATTAAATTTCACTCCTGTAACCAATATTACACTGTATGTCAACGAACTAAAATTTAAATAAAAACTTGAAACAAGCAAACAAATAAAAAACAAATACATTTTAAAAAACAAAAAGAATTTCTTTTAGTATTATAATCAAATTTTTATTCCATTACTTTGTAAACATCTTGCTACTGCTATGTACTTGAAGAGTGCTTTTTAATATAGTTTCAGTAGGCTTAATATCTAATAAAATAGTCTGAAATCTTCAAAGTTGTCCTTTATGCTTAGTTAATTTCAAATTATTAATGGCTCTGTTTCTTCCTATTTTGACCGTAATATTTTTAATTGATATAATCTTTTGTGTGCACATGCTAAAATACCAAATAAACTCATAGCGGTGTTGCCAAATGGAGAATGATTTCATTTCTATTATTTTTAACATTTAGGTGTAGAAATATTTCTCCTCATTATTTAATTAGTTAACACCTTCTTGAAAACATATTTTAGAGCCTCAAACTCATCAAGTAACTTGTTTCTATGATTCCATGGAATATTTCATGAAATTGGGTTGCAGGGAAATCATAGGTATTCTTATTTTTTAAATGTTCATTTTTGGAGAGAGAGTTGGGAGAGGCAGAGAGAGAAGGGGACAGTAGATCTGAAGTGGGCTGCATGCTGTCAGCAGAAAGCCCAACGAGGAACTTGAATCAGGAACCGTGAGATCATGACCTGAGCTAAAATCAGATGCTTAACCACTTAACCGACTGAGCTACCCAGGCACCCCTGAAGTGTCTTTTTGTACATCAGATTCATTTACAAATATGCCTTAGTTAACTTAATCCATGTAATATAAATGTAATTTAAAAATAATGTTTGAAAAGTTTGAAATTCTATTTGGATTCAGTAAATATTGCAACTATTATGGATACAATTGAACTTTGAGTTCACTTCAGCCAATAGTAAATGCTTCTTTACTCTGTAAATTTCTTATGTAGGAAGACTATTTTTTCTAACTGTGTATTATAGGTCATCATTTTTTTATATTGTAGCTAAACAAAAATAGGTACATTATATCAAAACTTTACTATGGAAACTTTTAACTGCACTTACAACAAGGATAATATCATGCATTTCACTTTGGACAAAATAAAGTTCCAAATGCTTTTCCGGATGAAAATTTTAAACCATTATTAAATTAACTAGTTATCTGAACCATTGAAGAAACTGACACAAAATCTGTGCCCTTTAACTCTTTGCTACATTCTTTTGTTGAAAGAGCCAACAGTTATACACAGAACATAGAAAGCTGGGAAAAGCTTTAACAACAACAACAAAGGCAAGATCTACAAACTCATAACTGCTTCGAAGCCAAAAAAGCGCTGAGATTGCAGGGTTATCTAGTATCCTGAAATTTAGAAATGGCACTATTAAAAGATAAACTGAGGCATATTAAAATTTTAAGAGTTTATTTAAGCAAAAGTCTATTTGAATCTGACAGTGTCAGTCCATTAGTTGTTAGGAACACTCAGCATACAGGAGCTAGGGGACACATATAGATACACAATGTATAGAAACAAAGAATGGAAATGTTTTAATTGGTTATAACTGCAAGTCTGTCTAGCTTTGATTGTCCTTAGCATCTTTGACTTCCTAACTTTGAGGCATTTAGAAGTTCCGATTTTGGTTTGCTTGTATAGGTCGCCATGGCATTGGAGCCATGTCAGACATTTGGCTTATTGTTTAATTAATTTGATAGCAGGTACTTCCAGAAAGAAAGAGGTTGCAAGCATGGCTTCCATTTGCAAGAACCACACAAGTGATTGAGATGCATTAAGCTAAATTTTTAACAAATTGCAAAAGGCTGAGCATGGGCTAGCCTGAAAGTAAAGGGACTCTGGGAACTTCAGATACAAGGGGCCCTTCCCCACAAATCTTCCTCACAGATCTTTACTGTAAGCTCAAGAAAAAGACTAGTGGAAGGCAGGAGACCAAATACATTTTTCCAACCACCTGTAGGCCTGAAACAGGGGTGTGGGTGCTACCATGGGAAAGGCAGGAAGCTTGCTGGTGATTCTTCTCCCCTTCAGAACTTACAGTTAAGCTGCTGGGGGAAGAATAGCAAATACTGTGGTCCCCAGGACATAAGTGACGATTGGATGATGTAGGAGGAAGGAAAGAAAGGAAAGGAAAAGAAAGGAAAGGAAAGGAAAGGAAAGGAAAGGAAAGGAAAGGAAAGGAAAGGAAAGGAAAGGAAAGGAAAGGAAAGGAAAGGAAAGGAAAACTCTCTGCGATGGGAGAAGGATAGAAAAGTGTTCTGAGCCTAGGCCATAAGTGATATCTTACCAGCTGAGGAGCAGAAAAATCACTGAGAAAACTCCAGCTCAGTGTCCAAGGGCATCAGGTACTATGTGAGACCGACACTTGTTCAGGACAGTCCTGCCCCACCAATGACTACCCAGCATTCAGGCACCAGTGATAGCCTTTCACAGCTAGAAAAGTGGCAAGAGTGTGAAAAAGACCCTCACACAGCCACCGACCCACAAGCAAAACCCCAAAGCAGAGGATGCAGTAGAAATATTAAGAAAAATCAACTGGCAAAATGGCTCCCACCTTAAAAGCAGGAACATTCAATATTAATGAGATGTCAATTTTCACCAAGATTATCCTCTAGAAATAAACAGAAAAATTTTTGTGCTCTTGAATTGATGACATTTTCTTAGATATAATACCAAAGGCAAAGCCTTTATTTATAATAAAATAAATCATTGTAAATAGTCTTCATCAATTTTTTTGAAATTTTATAAAAATATTCATTTATTTTTGAAAGAGAGAGAGGGAGACAGTGTGAGCAGGAAGGGGCAGATAGGGAAGGAAGGGGCAGATCAATGTATTTACACAGACATCTTGTAACAAATTGGTATCCATAATATATAAAGAACTCTCAAAACTCACTACAAAGAGAAAAACAATCCAATATAAATGGGCTAGATATTTCAACAGAACGTACATCAATATCTGATATAAGAATAGCAAATGAAAATATGGTATACAGATGGCAAATCACATAAGATGCTCAACACCTTAGTCATTACAGAAATTCAAATTAAAACCACAATAATATATTACAACGCACCTTCTCAAATGGCTAAATGAAAGGACTGACAGTATATATACCAAGTGTTGAGGATGTAGAAGTACTGGGACTTCATACTGTTAAGAGGAATATAAAATTATGGAAACACTTTGGGAAAGTGTTTGGTAGTTTGTTAAAATTTAATCACTAAGGAATCCAGTTAATCTATTCCTACCACTTACCAAAAGGAAAGAAAGTATGTGCACACATATACACACACAAATGTAAACCACTTTCATGAAGCATTCAGATTAGTCTTCACGGGCTGAATGGCAGGACTATTTAAGCACTATTTCCTACACAAATTTCACATTTGCATTTAATAATTTCTCAGAGTTCCCACTGATCATCTGTCTTGTGGCTTAATGGATGCTTCAAGTTACAGTATGAATCACTTCGCAAATGTCTGGTACACCAGTGATGAAGGCCAGTAATACCTACTTCCCCAGAAAACAACTTGAGAACATGTGGCAGTAGCTGTCCATGGCCCTTCATATCCAGCTGTTGTTCATTTTACCAGTGAGCACACTGCATTCTGTCCTTGAAGGAGTGACTTTAGTTATATTTTATCTGTAAAGTGTGAAAAAAAAGAGATGAGTTACTGCTGGTGTGTCTCTACTTAAACCATGTTTTAAAATAAGAACTCTATTCACTGCACATATGTTTCACGCCACACTGAGAATACAGAAAAATTCAAAGTACAAAGGAAAGTTTAAAAAAAAACAACCCCATTTGCATCTTATTTTGATTAATTACTAATAAAATACTTTGTTAAAAAATGAAAATTCCAAGACAAGTGTTAGATGCAGAGATAACAGTCATAAATGGCGGAATGCCTGACATGCTGAAACACACAGGATTCTTTCAACAGGTTTCATATCCTAATCATATTTTTGTCTTCAAAGTGTTTTGCATCCTCAAGTCAAAATTGCATTCTCAAACCTCAAAATTATAGTACTTGATACAGTTTGTATTCCTTCTTGATTTCAACTACTGCATATATAAGGTCAAAAAATATATTGTGATATTTTTAAGGAGTGTAATTAGCAAATGAATGGGAACTGTACTTCAGCTATCTATATTTTCTTTTTTTTTTCCTCTCTACTTTTCTGCCTTACATTATATAAGACTCTAGGTTTTCCTGAATGGAAATAAATTACCATAATTCAATATGTTCCAAGTTCATTATTTTTTCTTCCACAGTTATGATAGTAGCAGTAGGCTCTTCAAGTTAATTTAGATCACATATGAAAAATAAAAGTGCCTTTTAAAAAATGTGTATTTATTTTTGAGAGAGAGAGAGACACACACACACACAGAGCATGAGAAGAGGAGGGGCAGAGAGGGAGGCACAGAATCCAAAGCAGGCTCCAGATGCTGGCTGTCAGCACAGAGCCTGACACGGGGCTTGAACTCATGAACCACAGATCATGACCTCAGCCAAAGTTGGACACTCAACCAACTGAGCCACCCAGGTACCCTGTACTTTTTCCTGATGAATAGTTAGAACCTCCAATAACTTGAAAAATGCTTATAAGTCCTAATAATTTGAAAATTAGCAGCAAAAGAATAGTTAAGGAAATTAATTTGGAACATTGGTAAAATAGAAGGGAATTGGACTATTTGAAAACAAAATTGTAAAACATTTCAGTAGAAAGTTTTGTTATTAATAAATGTGAAAGAGTAAGAAATATTCTAGAGATTACCTGTGGTTTGGTAAATGGAATAGGAAGATATGATTGTTGTGAGAACTGAATATGATAATTTATGGCAAAACATTTTTTGAAAGGGATTGAATCAATGTGAAGTATCATTAATAATCATCATGTGCTTTGTGGTCCTTCATACAATTAATAATGAGATACACTCTGAAGACAATGGTGTTACTGATACTAGTTTGCTATTTAAAATTATAAATATGAAAACTTTCCATATGTAGGCTAATAATATATCCTGACATCAAATGGAGTAGTTCTTTTCTAATAAAGTCTTGCTAAGGAGACAGGGGGCAGGGGAGAGTAATAGATTGCTCTGAACTTAGAAATTGTGTTTCCTTAGGACAGTACTAGTTCCCAATATTTCCCATTATTTTATGTAAACTAAGAAATCTCTCCCATTTCTCCTTCTGTAAAATATATTTATAGATATTTTTCTTTCTTCATTATATATATATATCTCACGTATATAAACATTACCTATATAAACTATAAATATGTACACACACAAACACACACACATATATAAAACATAATTTCTTAAGTTCAAAATACATCAAGTATTTTTTCACAGGTAGATTTTACTTCTGTCTTCAAGTGGAGTTAATATTGTTCACTTTCTTCCCATTTGATAAATTACCAAGGCCACATTTAAAATACTTGAAAGCCTTTTCTCAAACTATTGTCTTTCCATATTATCGTGTGTTATTATCTTTTCCCTTTTGCTTTTCTTATCTTTTTCTCCCCTAATATTTTCTGCAACAGTTCTGTATTCTGTTTTGGTTATTCTATGAATTTTATATTTTATCTCTTTTATGACCCTTATTTACCCTTGACTTATTTTTCCATCTTCTCCTCCAACAAACTGAAACAGCATTTTTATTATATAAGTCTTTGGCAATACTTTGCTAAAGTTTATTGAATATAACAATGTAGACAGATTTCTTCACTTTTTATTATTAAGAAATAAAATAATTTTGAGTAATCATTAATGGTGTAATGAAACATTAGAAGTATAAAATATTAAGATGTTAGAAATCATTAGAGAATATGACACACTTTTATTCTGGACTTTTGTTTACATCAAATTATGAGTCAGATTAAAAGTAATATGCTCTTATTTACTGATTCTTCTACTTTACCATATATTGTTATTTCTATTTCCACTGGATAATTAACAAAGGTCTACCTAAAAATGGTCTTTATTAAAAATCTCTATAAAATACATTTATTCTTTTCTCCTTTCCTTTTATTCACACACTATATACTATTCCACAAACAAAGCACTTTAAAATGTGTGCATATNTTGGATAATTAACAACGGTCTACCTAAAAATGGTCTTTATTAAAAATCTCTATAAAATAACATTTATTCTTTTCTCCTTTCCTTTTATTCACACACTATATACTATTCCACAAACAAAGCACTTTAAAATGTGTGCATATAAATTACAAAACTTATAAAAGATGCAATAAATGGCAATAATTTAAAAGCTTAGCAGTTTTATATTGATAATATGGATTGGTTCACTCAATATTTACTTTGATCCTTTTTAAACATAACTTGTAGTAGAGTAATAGAGTCTGCAGGGTAAAACTACATTTCCTGGACCTTTTTCTAGTTAAGATTTTAGGCATGCCTTAGATTCAGCCATCAAATTTTGAGGAAGGATTAAGTACCAAGAAGAAAGAGGCATCCACTTTGAAGATGCTGATTATGGAAGACAAATGTCACTTGGGATCCAGCAGCTATGGTACTGATGTCCTGGTCTTAGAGATTGCTTCCAATTTGGCAGCTTCCTCTTTTTGGCAGATGACAATTGATTCTGTAAACAGCACTTCATAGTTGTGCAACTTCTTAACCATCAGCCCGCAGATAGTACCCTCAGTGGTACACTTCTGCAGTGTGAATTGGTATTTGAGAGCTTCCACCTTCTTAGTGATTTCATAAGGTAGCTACAGTTTTAAATAGCTAACACAGACTGTGGCTAACAACTAAAAGCATTAAATAAAGGAGTCACTGGTATAACAGCTGTCAGCCACAGATTCTCACGAAAATGTAAATTTGGAATTTGCTATTAGGCTGGGAGGTATTAAAATGAGGGAAAGGTTAGTCCATTAAACCCTGTGTTTAGTTAGATTATTCAAAGATCGGTAACTGTCATTAAGCATTATAAGGTGTTGAAGGCCAAACTTGTTCACCAAATCTTTGCTGAAAAAAAAAAATCATTAGGGGTTATACAAGGAATGGAAAGACTCTGGTAAGTCTGGATTATTTAATTAACCAGGACAATCATTTAAAAGAAAAAAGAAAATAAAGTGTACCAGTTTTTAATTCCTCATCTCAAAGCAACGTCTGAAGATGGAAGGGTTTCTGTGATTAACATAAAAGAATTATGTTCTCTCTTATAACAATAGGGTTGCTGTACCTGAAAATGAGATTCCAAGTCTTATTTTGTGGGATCCTGAATTATGATGCAGATTCAACTTGCTTGGTATCTTTAGTGAAAGTCAGAAAATGTATGGAAATAGATGGATCCCAATATTGTAATAATGCATTTAGAAAATATAGGTGACTCAGAGTACTTTGGAATACCCAATCCCTACCAAGGTAATGATTCCTGTTAGAATAATCCAATCTCCGTCTCTGACTGATGAATCGCCCAAGATATTGCTTTTCAAGACAAGTCAGGTCTTTCTATATCACTCTTCATTTATTCCAGATTTAACGTCCAGAAATTAAAATAGTACAGAGGGCTAATTATTAAGTTGTACCTTAATGAAAGGCTTACTTACTAAAGAAATGCAAGTTTTCATCATTGATCAGAGGGATAAAGAGAAGAATGTGTGTATGAATGGATTCTAAAGTTTCTAGAACAGAGGATGACAATTTTAGAGTAGAATAAATTCACTGATAAGAATGCATATATGACATATTACATAAACATGTTTTCTTGATTTTCTGGGAGCAGTTCTAATAATCAAAGAGGTAGATGAAAAATAGATTCAATGCTGCCCTCAGATAAATGAGATTGAAAGTACAGAACTTCCTTGGTATAAAGTGATGACTACTGTCAGTCAGTCCCATTTTAAGGCAATCCTGAATGACAAGTGGGTAAGGGATTTCAAGCAGTATATTTGGGTGTCCTCATTACCAGGAAAGAAAGTTTTCAATTGGAGGTTTAGATCTAGAGTGATTTTGGATGTTGGTTATTTGTTTTCATGAATTATCAGATACTTGCATAAATCAATAATAGAAAAAGTAGGTAGATATATGCAAATAAACCTCACAAAATGCATCCAGGCTATGAAAATGCCTGCTTCTATATGTTTCATATCTTTATGGACATCTTAATAATCAGCTAACAGTATGGTTTCTTGACAGAAATCATATTTCTTCAGCCGTCTTAACGCCCGATCAAATATGGCGCATTCAATTAGCCGTCGTGACAGGAATAGAGATTATGCACTGGATCAACAATATGAATTTTCTCTCTCATTGGTGATCTGTCTGTTACTACTGCTAAGTGTCTAATCTGCTAGCTTTAATGACACATGATAAACTCTCCAAATAATATATTTTAAGGAGACTAGACAGTCATTGAGTGCCAAGTCAAGTATATGGGGTCCTTTCCACCAATAGAAAGTGAGTGCAGCAATTTTCCCTTGTTCTTTATCTTTATTAGTCTTCCTCACCAACACAATTCTCTTGGAAACAACTACAGATATTATAAATAATTAACACACCATATTCCACACAATAGTGTTCCAAAGATGGGCTTTGTTTCATATGGAAAATGAGCTTGTACTCATTCACTGTACTGTATGCACACTAGTCTAGAAGCAACCACCAGTATGGAATGGTAGCAGAGCCTCTTGAAAACTCAGTTACAGTGTCAGCACTCAAAATCATCTTGCAACTTAACCGTGTTGTTCTGAAATACACTATGGAATGATCTCTCTTTTATAATCAGTGTATATGATTCCCAAACCAAGAAAATGGGAGCAGCATCTTGGTCTACTACACCTGATGAGCTACTTGAAATTTTTTATTGTTTCCTGCCTCTACTATTTTGTACTTTGTTTACGTGGAGGTCTTGGCATCCAAAAGAGACACAATTACCCAGGGTGTAAAACAGTTGTTAGACTGGCGTTGTCGAGATAGTAATGTGGCCATTTTGGACTCCATATGATCATAACAAAACAGGCAGAAAAAGGGATGGGCTTGGAAAATGGATCCTAATGATAAAGGGGAAATAATTATATTATTGATAAGATGGAAACGGAGGTATAGTTTCAGAAATCAATTATTCCTCAAAGTTCCTCTAATTGCTTCAATTATCAATGTCCCCTGATAGATATTTGTGGAGAAAAATGGCATACAATGCATGCAGACTCACCGAGCACAGCAAGATCCAAGATTTTACTCACTCCAAGGGTTGAAGAATCACCTCAATATGCTAGTTGCTGTCAGAGATAACTTGGTAATGGTGGAAGGAAATGAAGACTGGCATAGGTTACTCATGGTTTTTTTCCTTGCTCTTTTACGTATCTGTTTATAGTGATTAGCTTTTCCTTCTCTTATCTCTCTTCCATCCTTGGGTTGTTTCCTTTTTAATCGGGTGTGCTGATGTTGTATAATGGAGAGGTTAAAACTGAACCAGAGGATAAATCACTTAAATACACCTTAATACAGTGACTTATGAGATTTTAGGTGCCTGTTTTCATTCACAGGTGCTGTAACTGCAATGCATTATGCTCATTTATTTTCATTGTAGTTCTTATCAGGAAGCTTAAATATGGGGAAAAGGAATGCATATTAAATTGAATAAATGAAGGAGTTGACTTTAGAGAAATCATGTATTGGCTCATTAACATTGATCCCATAACCTTTCCAGAATCCCTTCCTTTATCGAATGAATGTGTTTATAAACAACATCTCCCACTGCCCTTTACAGCTTAGAGTTTCAGATGTTATTGATCTTCCAGTCCTCTTCTACATAACTTTCAACATGAACTTCATTTTGATACACATAGCAAAAAGAAATGATTTTTTTTTTTTTTAAAGAGGAGTATTTTTTATGATAGGGATCATTTTCAGGCCTGGTGTTCTTAACCTATTGTTATTGTGGCTATAGGCAGCTTCCTGATATTCTAGCTTCCTGACTATGGCTGAGGCTTTATGCAGTGACTTAGTTATACAGTGTAACCTGGAGAATTTTATTTCTATAATTCTAAAATGACAAATTTATTTGGACATAAAGAGCTGTCTCTGTAATAAATGATGAACTTCTCCCATTTCAACTGCTTTCAATATTCAATACAATAATTCTTTGTTAAAACTGATGGAAACCTAATATAACTATCACAGGTGTCAAAAGCCAGAAATAAAAAGTATTTATCATAGCCTAAAGGCAACTCTACTGAAATGAGCAGAAGCATTAGACTAGTTCCCATGGGAATATACTCATGTCTTCTTATGTGAAGCATGACAATTGCTCTAAGCTTTAGGAATACTTAGAAATAAGGCATGCCATGGGACATTATAGATAGTAATAAAATAAATTCTGTTAACTTCAAATTCAGATAGCATTCCAACATTGAAAGCAACAAAGTAAAAATAAATTCTGGAGATATATGGTGACAAGATACTGTGGATTTTCCTTATTTATTTGTACAGGTAGTAAAAAAAAATAACTGTTTTTAGAACTATGTTTAACACACACAGATTCTTTATTAGAAAATACAAAAGACTTTCTATATTATTAGATTATGTAGCTTTTCAAAAGTGACTGTCAGTAATTTTTCTGCTTTAAATGGGCCTCTGTTGGTTGATGAGTAACTTCCTAAAACTTCCTTCCAGGGGTGTTGAGCTGATTTTGGGATGATGGTGAAGTTTGAAGCTGACAGCCAAGACAGAATTCTTGAAAACATGTTTGGTGCAAAAAACATGAGTTCATTAATGCACGGGGACAAGACCTGTGGGCAGAAAGAGCCACACTGAGGTTGTGAAGAATGATTGATTATATGCGCTCAGGTTGGGAGGGGGTTAGAGACAGTATAAGTCACTAAGGAATTTGGGACCTTGAGGATCTAGCTGTGGTTAGGAAAATGTCCTTTATCACTGTTTAGTAGAACCTCAGTCATGAGACCCTCAGATGTATATCAGGGGCCATATGCTTGTAGTATATAACTGCCAACATATACTTGGGGGTTAAAGAAGTAGAAGGTTTGCAAAGGAATTTTCATTTGTTTGTAGACTCACAGGATCCTGGAGGAGTCAGGATAATATTAAGCCAAGATTCTTTTACCCCAGGAAAGTGTCATCATTAAGGCAGCTGAGCTCCTAAAGGAAGGTCACTCTGCATGTGTCAAGGGGGTTATCAATGGGCTGTAGGCCATAAAGGAATTTAATTTTTCATTTGCCTTTGTTTACCAAGTCACCATGGAAGCACTTTAACCTCCTTACATCTTGATAAGGATGATCTTAGGGGTCCAGGAAACAGAGTTTATGGGTTTCTGGAGAGAAAGCTATGGATAAGATTAACTTTTCCTTGCAGCTTACTGAGTTATCCATAAACTGAAGGAGACTCTTGTCCTGCATGACTGAGATCTCTACCACTCAAACATTTCTTTTCTTTCTTTTCCCCTGTTCTTTGGCAGCCAGGAGTGTTTGAAGAATATCACACATATCCCACCTGGGGCGGCGGGGTGTTGTTAGCCTCTACTTTATCCTCAGCTTGCCCCATGTTCTCTCATTAATGTGTCTTGTAGATCCTAGCATGTTACAAAAATGATGCCTGGAATATCATCCCCACCTTATTCCTTGTACCATTTCATGTAATTCCTATTTTCCTTTCAAACCTCTACCCATATAGTCACCTTCACAATGTTTCTTCTTCACTTGCTGAAGGCAATTCTGAGTTAGATCACAGTTTCTGAGTTCCTGAGAGACCCTATTTGCATATGTTTTATATACTTACTGTTGATGTGTAGTTAATTGTTGGTTGGTTTGTTGTTACCACTAAACTAACACGTCTAATGAGCTTTTTTTAAAGCTCTTTATCTCATTATCTAGTATAGTCTTCAGCACAGAGCTGGCATTTAATCAATGTTTACTGATTTAGTGAAGTGATGAACACTGACTGTATACATCTTCTGACTGACTGACGCAGTGGGAGTTTCTGTCAATTGAGAAACACCATTAGATTTTTGCACTCCAATCATCTATTTTATCCATTATGTCAAAGACCAATTCATTTGCATTCTAAAGCTCCTCCTTGTGAAAAACGACATCATATAATAGTTTAAGTTGCTTTGATCTGTTCAACATATTCACACAATAAACTTCAGTGACATAAGAATTTGATTCGAAGAGGTAGATGAAAGAAGGTAAAGTTGATAAATGATCTTAGAAGAAGGAAAGTACCATTGTGAAAATTGATTTAGCAACAGAAGTTGAAAATTAGAAGAGCAATCCAGTCACTTAATGCACATAGCCAATTCAGATACAGTTTGCACAGGCATTTTCTTATAGTGCATACAGGTTCCTATAACAAAATTAACAAAATTAACACAGGTGGCTGGTAAATGACATGTATTTTTTCATAGCTCTGAAGGCTGAAAGGTCAAGATCACGGTACCTGCATGGTAAGGGTGAGGACACTCTTGTGAGTTAGACTACTCATAATATTCTCACATTGTGGAGGGGATTAGGTAGCTCTACAGGATCTCTTCAATAAGAGTGCTAATTCTATTTATGAGGGCTCCACCCCATGATAAAAGCACATTCTAAAAGCCCCAACTCGTATCATCACAATGGGGATCAGGCTTTAGGTGCATGAATTTTGGGGGCACAAAACTATTCAGACAAAAACAGACATCGATACTAGATTAATTTAAAACTACATTTGGGGTATGGCCAACAGGGCAATGAAACAAACAAACAAACAAAACCCTTAGAATCACAGACAGCATTTTGAAGTCATAAAGGCAGGATAACATTTCTCAAGGAGAGTTGTCCAATACAGCAGGACTCAGTCAGAGATGGGAAGTATGAAAAGAACTAGTCAGGTTTTAAGGAGAAATGTGTCCTCCCAAAATGGATAGAAGGCCAATGACCTATCCAAGTTGTTTTATTGGCTGCCATCTTTCTTGAATTGAGTACTGAATAAACAACTTTGGATACTCTCTTTTTATTAATAATAAGAATTAATTCCAAATATCACCATATCAGTGTGAAGAAGCTGTTAATCGACCTTCAGTCTTACCATGATAGATTTAGGAATAAAAATCACTCTGAAATTTCTAATGGACAAAATTAATACTATAAGTAAAGAGAGATTATAGAATTTTTAAAAACAACCAAAAAAGAAACAAAATCTAACATAGTAGCTACTAAACACAGCTTTATCTCTGACCTGACAATTTTAAATTTGGGGATATTATGTATACCAGTTAACTTTAAGTTGGAAGTATTTAGGTAACCATTTGGAATTATTAAATGTTTCCTTATTTGTTATCATCAAATATGTTGCTTACGTATGAGGAGGTAACATCACTAGTAGCCTCCAAAGTAATATTTCTCAAATATTCATTTCAACTTGAATCATATATATGAACATCAACTTGAATCAGTGATATGAAATTCATATACTCACAAAATTCAAAAATGACAATTGGTGAATAGTTGTATATGTATAGATTGTAAAGGCTATGTGTGTACATTTAAACGAGATTAGAATGATATGGAATAAACTCGAGATAAAAGATATTTATAAAACTAACAAAACTCATCTAAATAAAGTAATATATGCTAAGGAAATTATGAGCATATTTCTGCATATCCCAGAATTATTTTGGGGCACTATGAATTATTTTCACAGTTGCAAACTGTGTCTATATAACTTATTCCTTTTTAAATTTTTTTTTCTTATGTAGGACTTTTTTGTGTATTTACATTTAGTTTAATGAATTATCCAGAAATGTTCTTACCTCTCTGGTGTGGATTTACTTTGCTTGGAATAGCTCTATTAACACATACTATTTATACATAGAATATTATGTGAAGTGTATAAGCTTTTAGTTTTAATTATGCCTTTGTTTCTAAATAGCTACTTACACTTAATAAAAATCACTTGATCTCTGAACAATTCACTATCAGCAAAATAAGGCAGATGAATTACAGTTTTTTTCTACTTTTAAAATTTTATAATCATATCAATTATGTTACTGGATATTCTTTAAATTATTTTTTCAATCATAGCAATAGCATGAAAATCTTGATTATGGTGAGCTTTTTTTGCTCATGAAGATAGTATGCACAGATGGAAATAAATGAATTAGTGAAATATAATTAGATAATTCTAGGATATATGCTATAGTATCTGTCTCTAGATCACTTATTATAATAGAAACTATGACCTGTATTGATCTTTTCCCCCCTTCTTTTGGGAAAAAAAAAAAACAAAACACTTAAAATCATTGAACAAATTGGAATAAAGAATGTTATCTTTGGTTTCAAAAAATTTCATTTACAATAGATTCCTTCTGAGAAACTGAATCAAATACAAATTTAAAATAAAACTAATTTGATACAATTAATCTAATATTTATTTTGATGATTGAATAATTTCCTACAGCGATTTTGATAAATGCACATCAAATATGGTTCCAACTCAATCAAATTTCAACAATTATGTAATCAAAAGGTACTAAGAAGCTTTATTTTGATCTTAAAACATCTAAATTCTTCCCATTATTTCTTGCAGTATAACTGACAGAAACTTAGAGAATTAAAAGAATGAGGATTTGTATTTGATGTCGCTAAGGTATCTGATGGGTCAACTGGCTATGTCGACTCTAAGACTGCTTCATTCATATGTGTAGTGGCTGGTTGTCTCTTTGGCTGTATTAGCTGACAGAGGCTGAGCTAACAGCATGTCTCATAATTCAGCAGGTTAGTATTGGTTGATCCAAATTTGGCTGCAGGTCTGAGAGAATAAGAAGAAACCCAAAAGACCTTTTGGACCTAGGCTGAAAATTGGCACACCAACCACTTTTTTCCATTCTGTTTTCCAAAGCCAGTCATAAGGCCAGCCTAAATTTAAGGGGTGGAAAATAGACTCCACCCCCTTAATAGCTGCAGCTGCAAAAGTCTTGTATATACAGCACTGATGAATTGAGGCCACGTTTGAAAGCAATTGATCATTAAGATTAAGGGGGAAAATACATTGCTTGGAAATAAAACCAAATCTATCAGAGATATTAAACTATAATGAAAGACAATAAAGTGTAGTAGTAATAGAAATTTTAAAATATATTGTTATGATATCAGTTTAAAAGTTGGAAAAATAATTTTGTATATAAATAATATATGTTACATATATATTTAAACATATCTATATCTTCATGTTATAATAACATGAGCAATTATCATTTAAACACTAAGGTGCCAAATATGTATTCATCAATATTTATTTAAAAGAAACAGAAGACTTAGTCCATCTTCCAACAACATTGAAAAGAAAACTCAGTTTGAGCCTTAGCAAGCCTACTCATATCAAAATGTAGAAATATTAACTGAACTTTCAAAGTTTGAGAAGAAGTTTACAACAGGCACAAAACAAGTAGCTAATTCTTTTAAAAAAACTTTTTAATGTTTATTTATTTTTGAGAGCGAGATAGAGACAGTGTGAGTGGGGGAGGGCCAGAGAGAGAGAGAGGGAGACAGAGAATCTGAAACAGGCTCCAGGTTCTGAGCTGTCAGAGAGGCTTGAACTCACACACCGCAAGATCAGAAGACAAGTGCTTAACCAACTGAGCCACTCAGGCATCCCACAAATAGCTAATTCTCAACTGCAAATTTAACTTCTAATTACTTTTGAAAAAGATAGCCACTCAGATTGATAATTTTTGTTTGATGTCAAAGAACTCTTTATAAGATACATTTTTTTTAATATATAGCTCAATGACCTTCAAGATTTCTTTTTTGTTTTAGAAATTTTATATATTTCTTATGCTCTTTATTCTATTCATTATAACAATTGTTTTTACTTAAAACATAATAGCTAAAACATTTACCATTCAAAAGAATTATTTTATATAATAAAATTTAGAAAGGGCTTAAAGAATTTTGAATAAAACTTCTGCAATGAAGTAAAAATATAAAAGCATGTTAAATAATAAAAATATGTGAACAACATATGTCCTATCATTCACAGGATATTAACTTAAAATGTAATTGGGTTGAGTTTGAATCGAACAATTACTTTGTGCCAGGGATTTTAGTAAAATGATTGATTACATGTAATTATTATAACAACAGTTTTTAATACTATTTTTTAGTATTTCATTTTTTTTTATTTTTTTAAGTTTATTGATTTATATTGAGAGTGAGAGAGAATGGGAGTGGGAGTCTGGAGGGACAGAGAGAGAGGTAGAAAAAGAGTCCCAATCTACACTATCAGGGCAGAGCTCAATATTGGGCTCAAACTCACAAACCCTGAGATCATGATCTGAGCCGAAGCCAAAAGTTGGATGTTTAATCAGCCTAGCCAGCCAGGCACCCCTAGTAAGATTTTATTTTGGAGCATTTTTATGTTTAAAGCAATATTGAGAAGAAGGCACTGAGATTTGTATATAGTCCCTGCCCTCACACATAGGTTCCCCCATTATCAACATCCTCCACTGTAATGGTTCATTTGTTACAACTGTTGAACTTATATTGACACATTGTTAACACCCAGTCTACAGCTTACATTAGAATTCATTCTTGGTGTTGTATATACTACTGCTTTGTACAAATGTATAAGGACATATATCTACCATTATAATATCATACAGAGTATATTTCACTACCCTAAAAATCCTCTGTGCCCCACCTATTCATCTCTCTCCCAAGTCTTGGCAATCACTGACCTTTTTGATATCTCCATAGTTTTGCCTCTTCCAGAATATCGTACAGTTGGAATCACATTATGCAGTGTTTTCAGATTGGTTTCTTTCACTGACTATCATGCATTTAAGGCTCTTCCCCTTCTTTTCATGGCTTGATAGTTGATATCGTTCTAGTACTGAATAATATGCCATTGTGTATATATACCAGAGTTAATCCATTCACCTATTGGTTGCTTCTAAGTTTTTGTAATTATGAAGAAAGTTGATATAAACATCCACGTGAAGTTGGACATAGATTTTGATTCTTTTGGGTAAATACCAGAGAATATTGTTTCTAGATCACATGAAAAAGTGTGTTTAATTTCATAAGAAGCAGACTTCAAAGCCCATGCTGTTTCTGCTATAGTGTTTTTGGTCCATCCCAACTACAATACTCCACTATTTAGTGATAATATATATTTGAAAGTCCTTCTCTGAGTTCTATTAAAGTAACTAAATGGTTCATTTTTAGTAATTACTCAAAGAATATTATACAAAATATATTTTCTTGTTTGATCCTTTTTCATATACTCAAATATTGGTGGTGACACTTTGGCTCCTTCCAATATACGATTCACCTAGAAATCCCTTCACCTCCTTAATTACAGATATAATATCCCTATACAACAGCAAATACTTTGATTTTAATAACTCAAGATCATAGGAAATATCACACATTCAACCATCATTCAGTTATTTAATAAATTTTAATAGGCACTCACTATGTTTCCTTAATATACAGAGGAGGCAATGACATCAAATATGGCAGTTAAATTGTGAAAAAAATAGTGCTGCAAATAAATGCTAATTGATTTCAAATAAAACAAAGGATACTATGAACTGATATATTCATTTTATTTAAATCATGCTTAAAATTTTGGATACAAACAAAATCCAAAAGAAATAGAAATTGCAAACGTAGAAGGAATGAATTAGTATTGATAGTGTTGCTTGTTTGTTTTTAAAATGCAGTCTAGGTATTAATTTAAAAAAGAGAAAGAGAATAGCTGAGGCAAGGAACAAAAAGGCATTGAAACTTCATTACTATGCCTGATTGTGGGGAGAAACTAAGATGTAGGTTGAGGTCAGAGTATCCTCTTGTGTTGTGCTTAGCTTTAGTTGAATTTATTACAGAAAACCAAGTATTATAGCTATGTGTATTGAGGTGGAAGATTAAGAATAACCCCTAGATCCACATGGGAACTTCCTATGCTCAAATAAGTGGTTAATAAAAGATTTTTAAAGATTTTTCTATGTATGGGAGTCAACACTCATATTCACCGATTCTGCCGAACCTGAAAAATCAGGGTCAGTACAGTTGTATTCTTTATCTAACATCTCAATAAAGCTTTCTGTCTCAAAAAATTATAAAAGTTATCCATGTTTTGCAAAGGGGGTAAGCAACAAATTATAAAATTGGATAAATGTAGGGGCTGGAAGTGTCTCTGCTTGCTCAGCTATTCCTTTCCTTCTTTGGGATTATTTGTTTTCAGAGAGTTTACATTCTTCTCTGTTCCCATAAGTGTAAGTTATTGTGAGCACTATCTAAAGTAAGAAGCCTATAGTTATCCAACCAACTTACAGCAGATGAGACTGCTTAACTGTGAATGTTGCATGAGGAAGCTCTTTACTGACAAATATTTAAGTTATAACGTTGCCATTTTCAGTTAAAAAGGAAAATACTATTTTGATCTGTATATGCCTGAGTCCTATTTCTGCTTCTTGACACTTTAGAACTCAGAGAATGAAGATGGGTATTACTAATAGGGCTCCTTCCAAACCTACAGTTACCAAATATGTAAACTATTCACTATTTACTCTGGCTTTTTAGAGATGGAAATTTCTACATAGCTGGGTTGTTAGAGATGGAAATTTCTACAAAGCTGGATTGTTAGAGATGGACATTTCTATATAGCTGGAATATTAGTGAGTATTTAGGGAACTATCCTTGTGCAGGATGGAAGGAAGCCAGAGTAGCCAGATGAAGTTGAACTGTATACTTCAGTACAACATAGGCCTCATCAATATCATGGACAGTTATGCAGCTGGGATGACCCTTAAGAAAGTTCCTGAATTATCTCTTTACCCATGCATCTTTCAGTTATTGGGTACAGGCTACCCTAGGGAGGAATCTTAGCCTTAGGAAAAGGAATTAGTACCTTGGGATTGAAGAAAGAATCATGTGTTAAACCACAGCATTGACTTCCTTCATATAATCAGTTTATCCCATCTGGGAACAGCTGGTTCAGGATTCTGGTTGGTCTCTTTTTCTGGGGAAACTCACAGGAGGATGGGTAGTGAGATGAACTATAGTCTCTGCCCCTGCAGCTAGTCTAGGAGTTGCAACTGACTCATAATCTCCCTTCTCTATTCCCCTTTCTAAATCGTTCACCTTAATTGGAAGTTTTAATGGCCTAGGAGACTTACCTCATCAGGCTCTTATCCCTGAGGCTTCTTTGGCTCTGGTCACCATGCCCTACCCAGGGAATAACTGTTGCACTTGTCCATTTACATCATAACTGGCCAGAGAATTCCACATGACGGTCCAAGGAATCACAAAAATGCCAAACATATTCTTACCTGATCCCGTTGTGTAACCTCAGTCCCTCCTCCTGATGATCAAGCACAATTTTCCCTAGAAGCCTGAAGTCCACTTGCCCTGCGTGAAGGCCTTCTGTTGCAATTGATGGTCTCATCTGAAATTTTAAAAGGAATCTGGAAACAGTCCCCCATGATAAACAGAAACTCTAAAACTGCAGAGCCTAGAATTGGAAGGATGGCTTATGTTAGTGATCTTGGGTACCATAACAAAATACCACAGATGGGGCAGTTTAAGTAACAAAAATTTATTTTCTTAGAGTCCTGGACGGTGGAAAGTCCAAGAACAAGGTTCTGGCAGGGTTTAATTTCTTGTGAGAACTCTCTTCTTGGCTTGTAGATGGCTGTCTTCTCGTTATGTGCTCACATAGCCTTTCTTTAATGGGTGCATGCAAAGAGAGGGGCATCTAGCTTTTTGGTGTTTTTTTCTCTTAAAGACAGTAATTCTATCATGTCTGGGCCCCACCGTTATGACTTTATTTCATCTTAATTACTTCCTTAGAGGCACCACTTCTAAATACAACCATACTGACCGTTAGGCTTCAGTATATAAATTTTGGGGGAATAGCTATATTCAGTCTGTAATATTCCCAAAGTTGGTCACTGAGAGTGGTGTTAAGTATGCTCTTGATTCCATGTGAGATAAAGAATCCTGTCTGTTCCAAGGAAACAAAACCTCTATATATCTTCTGATAGTAGTGTTTGCCAAGACTGTATGGGCAAGAATGATGATAGAAACATGTGGATTCTGATCAAGATGAATGGCCTCCCCTTCAGGAGTAGAAGAAAATATAATCAGCCTGCCACAGTAGTTGAGTGATCTACTTGAGGCAATATGTCCAGTGAAGAGCTCGGTTGTTGGCTAGCGGGCATTTGGCAATGAAATTAGCTACCATCCTCATAATGGAGACCCACATGTGAGTCTACAAAAGTCCTGGACACCGTGGCTACTTCTTATATTTATTCTGTGCCAATACCAGAATGGCCACTCAACAAAACTGATCTACATGCTGCCATTGGTGATCCCTTCAGGCAAGGCAATGCCTGAAGGAGATCTGATGTCTCAATTATTAGCAAGCAATACTCATGACAGCTGGCAAAGAGTGTATCAGTCCTGAAGGGACCGTGATATGTGATATGGTGGCACAGCATATCATCCAGTATAATTTATGAGTAGTAGTTACATGTGACTTTGTTTTGTTTTAAATTAACCATGTCATTCTATTCAAAACTTTCAGGCTGCGTATAAATTTAAAGAATGTCTAATTTTGGTGAAAGAAGTTTCCTACTCATGGTGGTGGAAGCCTTAAAATTTGAAAATAGGGATAACAAACATATACAGGTTGTTAATTATTTTGAAAACAAGTATATCTTTTTATGATACATGTATGGTCCTGAAAGCACTAGCCAATTTTATAGCATATCTTGATATTATATTTCTTATTTACATGGTATGCTCTGCTTTATGTAATTAATACCTTACAGGATAGTTGTTTATTTGAATCAGTATGTGAATGAATATGTAAATGAAAATTATTTCTAATTATATTCAAACATCATTCAAGTGATAAACACATGCATGCATATTTAAATACATATTTAAATCCATATGGAATACTAAATCCAATAATTGAGCCCTGGCCATTTTGGTGTCAAAATTTACAATGCTACCTCACTTCAATTGCTTGGCAATATGAGAACACTTTATTATTTATTTTTTTCCTTCTGTTCTTTTAATTCATCCTTGCTTCCTTTCTTTCTCCCTTCTTTTCTTCCTTCCTTATTTCTAAACTTTCTTTATCCCTTTCTTTACCCTTTCTTTGGGGGCAAGGTGCTTGAAACAGTCAATTTCATCTAATTAGGATCGTGGGAAGGTTTGATGTTTTTTAGTTGGTTGATTCTTTGGTCAGTCATTTGGTTGATTAACTGGTTGCTCTGGCTAAAATGTAGTGGAAGAAGACAGAAAAGACACATAAAGATTGAGAAAGCAAGGAAAACAACATATAACAACATGGTGGGAAGGCAAAAATTGATTTCAGCAAAACACTGAACAAAATTTTAAGAACAGGTATGTGTAATATTCAACTTCATATGTCATTGAGAAGCAGTAGAGCTCATCTGCATATCCACAAAAGCCATCTACAGAGTTAGGTGCCTTTCATGAACATTATTTATTTCAGCAAAAGTATATGGATGTGCTATTTTAAAATGTATACTATTGTATGACTCTTTCCATTAAAAAAAATAAAAGTGCTCTTCTCCCTCTGGGCAATGGAGAATATAAAAGTGATAATGAATGTGGAATAATGACAACAGCCCTAAATTAAATTAATTCAGCAAAGCCAAGATGTCCCCTTCTAGGTGGGACTCTGATAATGTTATCCCTTAGGAATTGTTAGAAATTTCTTGGAAGGCATGTGGCTTTCAGTAATACATGAATGGAAATTAAGTCAACCTTATGATATCTTAAAGAGCAGAGTCACTTTGGCTGATATATAAGTTATGTTGTTTAAGATTCTTTGTATTCATTTATTAATTTATGTCACTAATAATTTTTGAGCATATATTATGGGCCAGGTAATATAGGAGCCACTGTACATTCAAAGGCAAAGAAGACAGATCCAGTCTTTGTCTTCATGAAGCTTATAAACTGGAACAGACTGCAGGCAATTAGCAAATAAACACTAAAAAATAAACAAAATATGAGGTTTGTGGTATGTGTTATGAAAGATACAAAAAAAGTGGTGTGATTGGTAAGTCAGAGTGAGATTTCATTTATAGGGACAAGAAAATGTACTTTGAAAAGAAATTTTCTGGGTTGAGTGATAATATAAAAAAGTGATAATACAAATCAATATTAAATGATTTGATTTGCAAAATGTTTTTTAAAAGTTAAAAGAGTGGCTCTTGGATAAGCAAAACATAGGGTTTATTTTCAAAAAACTTAAATTTTAAAGCAAATATTGATAGTACTCCTTTTTCACGGAGAATAAAATAAAATTGCACACATCAGGCTCTCTATCAGTGCAGACTCTGCTTCAAATCCTCTGTCCCCTTCTCTCTCTCTCTGCCACTCCTCTTTCTCTCTCTCTCTCTATCTCACAAAAATAAACATTTAGAAAAATAAAGTAAAATAATAAGATAAAATAAAATAAAATAAGTTACCTGAAGCAAGACGTAGGGAAAGTGAGGAAAGATTACTAGGTAAGTATAAGAGGAGCCAACAGATGCAAAATTTAAAGTCATTTTTAATGTAAAACAAAAATGCTCTAATTCAGGCTACCACTATATAATAACTGTAATACATTTACTACACACTATCATTAGCGTTATTTGATTTGAAAATTTTGAGGGGTGCCTGTATGGCTCTGTTGGTTAAGTACCTGACTTCGACTCAGGTCATGATCTAATGGTTTGTGAGTTTGATCCCCGCGTGGGCTCTGTGCTGACGGCTCAGAGCCTCAAGGCTGGTTCCAATTCTGTGTCTCCCTCTCTCTCTGCCCCTCCCCTAATTGTGCTCTCTCTCTTTAAAATAAAAAAAAATTAAAAAAGAGAAAATTTTGCTGTAGTGTGGGTAGGTGCTGACTTAATATCTCTAAAGCTTCCCTGTTACAAAGTAACATAAAATGTTAACATTCTTTTAAATACAAGTGTCATTTCATGATAAAGTCAGTGAAAACTTCATGGATGAAAATTTAAGAATTTCATTAGCAATAACGGGAATTGCCCCCTCCCCACCATAAATATAATATACAGTTAACTGGAGTACACATGAGAAACAACTGTCTTTGTCCAATAATGGACAATGTGTATCAGAAGATGCTGAGTCCTGAGGAGACAAAGAGTCCTGGGAAGCTTGCAGGCGATAGCCAAAGAAGTTGAACCACAAAGCCCTACAGTCTCTCTGAGTTGAAGAGACAAAGATTCTTTTTTTTTTTTTTATTGAGAGAGAGAGCAGGCAGAGCAGGGAGGAGAAGGGCAGAGAGAGAGAATCTCAAGCAGGTTCCATGCTTAGCGTGACATGCGGCTTGATCCTGTGACCCTGGGATCATGACCTGAAATGAAATCAAGAGTCAGACGCTTAACTGACTGAACCACCCAGGCATTCTAAAGATCCTATTCTGATAAGGCCTAGAAGCTAGAATATTCTGGGCATAATTCCAGAAATAAGACAGCTAAACAGAGAACAAGCTCCAGAGGCTCAAGGAGGACTTGGCTTGCATCTTAGAGTAGTATCCTGCACATGAAACTAAGGCCCTGAAAGTCTCCAAGATCAAGGAAAGGACCATCCATAAATAGTAGGTCAAACTATTCTCAGAGTGTGTGAGGCTGAGGAAGAGTTTCCATTCCCAACAGCTAGAAACAAGGAACCTCATAAAGACAGGGCACTGAGTAGACATCTGCAAAGGACTGCACCCTCGTGCCAGGCTAGGTTAGACCCGGGGGAAGATTACACTAGAGACACCTAAACATACTGGAAAGCAAAATCTCTAACAGATAAAACTGATTTTCACTAATTTGTGTGCAAGAAGAAAGTCTATACTTTGTGGGTACAATACTCATGACACAAAGTCTATGATACATAACATCCAGGCAAAAGTAATCAGCAGGTAAAGATGCGGGATATGTAAAATAAAAACAGATGAGAAATAAATCAATAGCAATTACAAAAAAGATGAAATAGGCAGGAGAAGACCTTAAAAGTCTATTATAAATACTATTACTATGCTCAGGGATGTAAAGGAAAACTTGAACATTATGAGGTGGAAAATAAAAGATAAGAAAGACATGGATGAAACTTCTATATATGAAAAACAAAATATCTTATTTAAAAGTGAAACAGGGTAATATTAACAAAAAAATAGATATTTCACAAGAAAATGTCAGTGAGTTTGAAGACATACCAATAGTCACTATCCAGAATAAAAGAGCAAGACTGAGAACAAAGAAAATAAATAGATCTACAGTGACCTATAAAATACATACATGTAATTGGAATTCCAGAATAAAGATAAGGAGGGGAAGAAAGATATTTAAGGAAATAATGACCGTAAATATTCTAAATATAGTAGAAACTATAAAATCCCAAACACAAAAAGGTAAAATAACTTTAAGTAGAACAAACATTAAGTAAACCACACCAAGCATAACAAATGGCTGAAAACCATTAATAAAAATATTCTATTAAGCAGTCAGAAACCAAAACCAGAGGTGCCTGGGTGGCTCAGTCAGTTAAGCATCTGACTTCAGCTCGGGTCATGATCTCACAGTTCATGGGTTCGAGCCCCACGTCAGGCTCTGTGCTGACAGCTAGCTCAGAGCCTGGAGCCTGTTTCAGCTTCTGTATCTCCCTCTCTCTCTGACACTCCACTGCTCATGATGTCTCTCTCTCTATCTCTCCGTCTCTGTCGGAAATAAACTTAAAAAGCATTTAAAAAAAAAAAGAAACTAAAACCAACACCAAACATTATATTATATATGGAGGAGGAAAAGATAAGAATTACATACTCAGCATTCTATACAATGTAAAATTTTTTTAAATGAAGGTACATTAAAGAGTTTAGAAAAATGAAATCTGGGAGAATTCTTTATTAGTTGACCTGTACTATCGCAAGTTTTAAAAATTCCTTCAAGCAAAAGGAAAATAATGTCAAATGGAAAATTGTATATACACAATTGAATAAAGAATATCACAAATGGCAAATATGTGAATCTATACAAGATAAGGTGTTCCTTATTTTTAATACCTTTAAAAGATAACTGACTTATGTAGGGAGGCATTCTGAACCCACGAGTTGAGAAAACTCTTGGTGAGGTTAAAGCAAGTTTGCACGGTCTCTTGCCCATAAGATAATGACCGATATCCACCCCCACTCAATTATTTCTGCTTGAGCACTGACCCCCCCAAGATACCTTGTTGATCAATATCGGGAGTGACTTGTCCCCTTATTCTGGCCCTGGTATGATGATTGCACCTTGTGAAGGAACTTACTGTGGGAACTTCTTCTTTTGATTATGGGAACAGACATCTTGTCTCTAGCAGGTACTGTTTCCCTCCATACTTTCCCTTGAACTATGAACAGGCTAATGGCACTTACTCATAAAAGATTGACCTTTACATGTACAATTCTGTTTCTACTATTGCGTTAGTCCAAGATGTTCATACAGCTCAACATGTAAATCAGCTAACCAAAAATGTCTCCATGCCCTAGCTATTCAAGAAATCATAAAACTAGACACAAAGGTAAATGCACTCGATGAGGCTATTCTATGTATTGGAAATGAGCTAAACTCTTTAAAGATATGGTTGGCTCTCCGGTGCCATAAAGCATATAACTGGAAAATCAAGTCTTGCCCAGAGACAAAGAGCCTAACTTAGAGAGAAGGAACAGATAAGAGCAGAACATAAGTTACTTTGCTAACTGATGATGTATAGCGGCCTTTTCCCTAAGGCCTACATTCCATAAACACCTTCCCTTATTCTGGCAGCTGTGATGAGGATGGATAGGAGTATCTACAAACCTATGACTTAATCTTAGTGTTATTAAATGTGAACACTCTATTATTTTCTTAGTTACTCAACCTCACTATAATTAGGGCAGTTCTGCAAGAAGACTTCTGTAAAACCTATTTCAGTAAATTTTCCAAACACATCGTATCACAGAGAACTATCCATTGTAAAAATTCCATTTTCTGATGCCATGTTAACATTCGACCTATAAACAGAGATGCTTGCCTGGTGATCAGAAAGAATCTCAGGGCTCTCTCCCTCCCTCCCTCGCTGACCCCGTCCATCCTTCAGGGACCCCTGGTTCTGGCTGGAGCTGGACTCTGGCAGACTTATACTGTGGGTTTTATAGTATATATAGAAGTACACTAAAGACAAAAATAGCATGAAAGATAAATCATTTGCTTAAACATAAGTGGCCTAAACCAAAACTATTGAATATAAATATAATTGGAGTCAATTGTTTATTTACAAATATTTAATATTTAATATAATTTAAATATTTCTGTTATCCACATTAAGAATGAAAAGGTGTATTTATTTTTATGTTAATTTTAAAATTCTGTTTAATATTATTTCAACATATAATCAATAAACTATCATGAATGACATATTTTGCCTCATTCTACACTATTGAAATATGGGACGCATTGTACACTTATGGCACGTATCTTGGAAATTAATTCAGCAACATCTCAAAGCTGAATAGCCACACATAGCTCATGATCAGTACACCGAAGAGTGCAAATGCAAACACACTAATTAAAATACAGATATGTCATAGTGATGACAAAAGGAAAGACCAAATAACAAAAAAATAGCATCATGAATATGAACAGCATTTTCAAATGAAGTTAAAAAAAAACATACTACATGCTATTCCACATGATTTAAATATAAACCAGTACACATAAAGTAAAGACGGTAAATATACCAGGCAAATACCAACCAAGAATGTTAGTACCAGGTAAACCAGACTTCAGAACAAGGCATATTACTAGGGATAAAGTGGGACACTTCATAATGATAATGTATTCAATCCACTCAGAATATCTAATGAACTAATTTGTCTAAGTATCTAATAACAGAACTTCAAATAGATAATGGAGCAAATACCAGTGGAACTTCTGAGGCTATCATGCACTTGTAAGATATGTACAAATGTGTGGGGTATACAAACATCAACTTTTCCCCGTGGAATTATTTGATAGGAATGTTATTTGATCACTATCATATTTGATAGGAATACATGAAAGAGGGAGAAGGAAAGTATAATCCTACTATGTATTATGATCAACTGTAAATAGCAATTAAAGATATGAAAATAAATGATGTTCAAGTTCAAATGTGTAAATGGCATCACTTGAGTGGCCAGCACATAATCTGTGATTCCTCAGGCAGAGGTTTTGGCCCCTAGTGGCTAGGTGTTTAGTTTGTACCTAGGCCAAAAAATAAAAACAATAAAATAAAACAAAACCAAAAATGAAACCTAATAACCAGGTTTGCTGAATGACAGCAATACTTAAATGGAATAACTGAAATGAATTTAATAAAATATGACATGGAATAATCATTAATATTGCATACCTTTCAATGTTACATTTAAAGACATTATTTATAGAGCCTGTATCATTATTTGAAGAAAATTACCTCTTATGGTTTCTTTTTAAAAAGGTAACCTGAGATTGAAATTCAGGGTAGAGGTGTAAGGTATATTGACTATCTTCTTTTAATTCCCCAAATCCAATTCATTCCAAATAATAGGTTCTACTGCTGGAAACTCATTTTCTTATTTCATACATGTGAAATGTAATAACACCTGAAACCAGGTTCTGGCATACATAAATCAATATTTTCAACTATAAATGTCGTTTTCCCCACAGGTTTTGCTACTTTTGATTTAAGAATCATCATGGTTCAAAGTACAGGTTTATTCCTTAGAGAAGCAGGTTATTAGCCACAAAATAATCACCCAGATATGAATCCTTGAACAATTGCCCTTTCAAGTTACCTGTATGTTAAATACAGATATATGCAATACCCCCATAAAGAAATAGTTACGGTCTAGGCACATAACTAAAGTCATTAAAGAGATCTAGCAGTGAATTTAAGACATCAAATGAGCAAAATACTTTGAGGAGCTAGAATGTTAATGTTATGATAATGTTATGCTATGTTAAGAATAGTTAATTTTGCTTTTCCAAGGATAGAAGCATGATCTATACTTTCCTTAAAGGCTCATTGTGAGATATGTAATGGTTTTAATTTTCCTCTAACTCTACGATAAGCCAATAAGCCATTACACAAAACTAAAGGTAGTAACAATTCAAAAATGGATCTGGCAGTTACTTATTTCATCATCTTAGTGAGCAAATTATCTTGGCCACGGACACCCATTGAAATGTTAAAACATTTAATAGCCCACAGGAAGACTACTCAATAATAAAGCAAGTTGATCTTTGCTGTGAAGAGAAACATTTCTATTTCAATTTCCAGAGCATCTAATCACATGACTACGTTTACATGAGTCTTGACAGGTGTTTGCTCATAGTTACAAAGCCTTTTTGGAGGAAATAATAAGATTGGGCAGGAAAGCTGTAAACTCTACTACTATTCTTACCTTCCTTCAGACCAGCCCTATTCATTAATAAAAAAAAAAAAATCCTGGTTTTGCCCAGTACCATGAGAGTTCCTTGGTTAACCCAATGTAGCTGATCTTGCTTAGTTGTATTCACCTGGACCAGACAGATAATAATGTAAACCTGAGGGAGTTTACCTTTTTGTTCTATTTACAAATAGCAAACTTGATAGTGTCAATGATATTATCTATTTCTCAAGGGCCCAGATCATTTACTGTTTTGCATATCAAAACAGAACTTTGCTCCTGCCCTACCCTATCAGATACCTACTTCCCACTTGGGTGGTACATTCATTAATGCCTCTAAAATAAAGCCTTTGTGTTTTTTTTTTTTCTTATTTAAAAACTTTTAAAAAAATGTTTATTTTTGAGAGACAGAGAGAGATGACAGGTGCAAGCTGGAAGAGGCAGAAAGAGAGGCAGACACAGAAACAATAAAGTTTTGGGTTTTTAAGTGAGCTTCTCCTTGTATAAAAAGAAATGATTCTACAGTGGGAATGTGGGGAAGTATGGAGAATTTAAATAGAGGCTACACTTTCCAGCAACAAATAGAACACTGTTCAGCTAAGACAACGTATTTTTGCACATGAGTATCTTCAGAGATTAAAATAATAAATAATCTGTAGGACATCTTCATCTTATGACATATTCCCACTTCATAACTATTTGTAATAACTTCAAATAAGTATAAAGATAACCCTCAGAACACAGGCTCTAGAGATAAACTGGATGAATTAAAATTTTGGCTATGTCCCTTACCTGCTATATGACTTAGCTAACAACTTCTCTGTGCCTTAGTTTTCTCATCAGTAAAATAGAGACAAAGGTAATAAAAATACATGCTTCATAAGTTTGGATAATGGCTAAGTAATATTTGCAGAGTCCTTAGTTAAGTGACCAGTACATCATAAATGCTCTATCTGTGCAATTATTACTAAGGTTGTCTTTTACCATTGGGTGATTTATCTGCTGGGATCAAATAGAGAAGTACTGGAGAAGCGCCATCATTTAATAGCTTGAAAAAATAATTAGTGTCTTGATTTCCTTATTTATAAATTGATACTAGTAATTTTAAAGCCCACCACGGAGGATTGGTACAAAAAAATCCGTGTACTAGATATTATTATTATTATTATTATGTGATCTGGAAGGTAGAGAAAGTACAGACTAGTTTTCCTAACTCAGAAATCTGTGTAACCTCCAGGGAGTGGGATGGGGGGGCTATGAAACTTTCATTTAGCAAATCTATTCACAATTACTTACTTCTAGAAAAGAAGGGGCTCAGCCAGTATTAAATGCAAATGAAAACAGGATCCAAGAAGTAAATGCAAACTAGTGAAATTCATTACAATTTAGGAAACAAGGAGTGATCCAAACTAGAATATTGGGGAATGTGTACATTAAAATTAAAGATTAATAGATTCCTGATCTGTATGAACCAAACCTCTTTTGGGAACTGAATTCAGCCTACTTGCTGCCAGTTTGCAGCCTGTGTTTATGAAATGCACATATTATTTTGTTGCTGTTGTTCTTTTTATATATTTTCAAGCTATAGTTCAAAAACCTTTTTTTTTTTTTTGGTCACTTCAAAACAGAATCTTACTTGCCAAAATTGGCAACCATATTAAAAATCACCAGAATTAAATTATGCATCCCGGTTGCAAAATATTTCATTCTTCAGATGTAAAAAACATATATACATAGGGGCTTCTGGGTGGCTCAGCTGGTTAAGTGTCCAATTTTGGCTCAGGTCACGATCTCACGGTTTGTTAGTTCGAGCCCTGCATTGGGCTGTGTGCTCACAGCCTGGAGCCTGCTTTGGATTCTGTGTCTCCTTCTGTCTCTCTCTGACTCTCCCCTGCTCATGCTTTGCCTCTTTCTCACTCTCTTTCTCTCAAAAATGAATAAACATTAAATTTTAAAAATATTATGTATATAGAATATATAGCTCAATCATTTAAATGTTTCATATCTGATATAAATATAAAACAATGTATTTCATCAGGAGTATGAGTCACTGAGTTTAAATAAAGTAATTATCATTAAAAATATTGAGAAATAATTCTAGATGTAGGTTTACAATTGTTTCTGAAATTTCTAAATCTTAGGGGAATTTATTTTTATTTTGCAAATATTCTTAGATTAATAAAATAGTAGAGTTATCAGATATCCTGTCCCCTGAAGTTAATTTATAATCAACGGGTTTTTTTTTTTGCCCTCTATATATGTACTTATTCAAATGATCTGTCACTTTCCCCTTCACAAGCAATTTTCTCTAACAGGATTTTTCCTGGTTTCAGGCACTATATTCCACCTTTATGATTTTTGTCATATCTAATGATCAGCTATAGTGATAGTTAATTAACATTTGTCTTTGTATCAGCCATCGTTTTTATATTAAATCTTTTATATACAAATTAAGGCCTTAGCAAACGCGATGATATCACTATTTGTGTCTATCTTCCTATGAACCAAATTCAAGTAATTTTGTCTAGTTTTGGCCTTTGGGATTCTAATATAAGGTTGGTAACGCCCAGTTTCATATAGCAGAGAACTGACAGAGAGGATAGTCTCTAGAGATGGAAGGCCCTTTATCTTTCTATAGGCTGTGCTTCCCAAAGCAAATAAACGTTCTCAGTATTCACATCAGTGTGAGTCTGGGTATACCTATTTGCTATTAAACTTATCAGAACAAACATGTGCACATCTCTATATGACCATATGTATTTGGAAAACTTCATAGGGAGAAAATGAGGGGAATATTTTTAACTAATATTGACAAATAAAACAGATTCTTAATTAGCAAGCAGCTAGTTAAGTGTTGGCAAGTTACATTTTCTTTTGGTAGCTTTGTTTCTTCACTTTAGGTCTTCCTTAATAATATACTAATTCATTTCATCAAAGCTTTACCCAGTTAATTTTTCACTATATACAATATATTTATATTTTTAATTTATAAAATAAATTTATATATTGTATAAGTAGACAATATATTTATATATCATATATTATATGATGTACATTATAATCATATATTATATTCTAAGTATATATATTATACACTAAGTATAAAGACAACAATTTATGATAAGTATATTATACTTATATGCTATTGTATATAATAGAAACATGTGTTTTAAAAATATATTTGCTGGGCAGCAAATTAATCTAGATCTTTGATTCTAGAAAAAAAACCATTTATTCCACTTAGTATTTCACTGTTTTTGTGTGTCAGGAATCCAGACACAGCTTTGCTGGGTCCTATGGCTCCATATCTCTGAAGAAGTTGGTAAGGAAAATTACATAAGAAGAGGGCATAGTAGGAAGCACCAAGAGTTTATCTTTCCAGCTAGACAACAGTTCTACTGGTAGAAGCTGTAGGAAATTGACTTAAAATTGTCAAGTTTGGAGGCACCTGGGTGGCTATGTTGGTAGAGCGTCTGTCTTCAGCTCAGGTCATGATCTCACAGTCATGAGTATAAGCCCTGCGTCGGGCTCTGTGCTGACAACTTAGACCCTGAAGCCTGCTTCAGATTCAGTTTCTCCCCCCTTCTCTGTCCCTCTCCACTTGTGCTCTCTCTCTCTCAAAAATGAACGAAAGAAAAAAGGCGAGGCGAGGCGAGGCGAGGCGGGGCGGGGCGGGGCGAGGCGAGGGGAGGGGAGGCGAGGCAGGAAAGAAAAGAAAAAGGAAGGAAGAAAGAAAGAAAGGAGGGAGGGAAGGAGAGAGAGAGAGAAGGAGAGAAGGAAAGAAAGAAAGAAAGAAAGAAAGAAAGAAAGAAAGAAAGAAAGAAAGAAAGAAAGAAAGAAAGAAAGAAAGAAAGAAAGGAGGGAGAGAGAGAGAAGGAGAGAGAAGGAGAGAGAAGGAGAGAGAAGGAAGGAAAGAAAGAAAGAAGGAAGGAAGGGAGGGAGGGAGGAAGGAAGGAAGGAAGGAAGGAAGGAAGGAAGGAAGGAAGGAAGGAAGGAAGGAAGGAAGGAACGAAG
>NW_027531885.1:542088-658774 GCF_008692635.1 Crocuta crocuta
GAGGAAAACATGGCTGGAAAACTGTGGTTAATTTCCATCAATTTCAGCTGTTAGCATAGCAGCCATTACCTCCCCCATGCCCTCTAGCCATACCAGCAGCCATGCCCATATTCCTAATGTGTTTGCTAGGGATGGGTTGAACAATAAAGACTTTATTTTCCAAGTACTGAAGTTAGGTGTTCTGAGAGATAATAGTTGCTTTTGATTATTAAGTGCACTTGCAGAAGCTGACCACCATTGTTTCAAGCACTCTACTGGTTGAAAGAGTTTCCAGGGAATATAAAGAAACACCATCTGTTTTTCTTTTATTTTTTTCCTCCTTTTCTCTTTTTGGGGGGGCAGATATTTTAAGACTAGTATGTTTAGAAGCAACCACAGACTTGGTGGAATTTAAAAAGTGATGGCATACACCCAAAAAACATAGTCTCAGAGAAGACTTGACAAATTTCATCAAAAAAAAAAAAAACCAAAAAACAAAAAAGCAAACTCTGGGTAATGGTGGAAATCTTATTTCCGGAGCTACAACATTACAATATTTACATGTTTGGTTTTCAACCAAAAATCAAAGTCATATATAATAAGAGATTAAAGTATGGCCCTTTCAAAGGAACAAAATAAATCAACAGAAAGTACCCTTAGACTTACTAGAAAAGAATGTTTAAAAAAAAAGTATTCTAAATATGCTTAAACAGCTAAAAGAAGATATGGACATAGACAGGAAAGTGATACATGAACAGAATGAGAATATGAATAACACATTCTATGAAGCCATCATTGCCTTGATTCCAGAGAAATAGAATTAGAAAATACATGATCTCGGGGCGCCCGGGTGGCTTAGTCGGTTAAGCGTCCGACTTTCGCTCAGGTCATGATCTCACGGTTCGTGGGTTCGAGCCCCGCGTTGGGCTCTGTGCTGACTGCCAGCTCAGAGCCTGGAGCCTGTTTCAGAGTCTGTGTCTTCCTCGCTCTCTGACCCTCCCCTGCTCACGCTGTCTCTCTCTCTCTCCTAGAAATAAATAAAACATTTTAAAAAAATAAAAAATAAATAAAAAAAAAAAAGAAAATACATGATCTCCTGAGGCCAGCTTCTCTCTCTTAGCATAATGTGTTTAAGGTTTATCTGTGTCTAATGTGTATCAGGGCTTCATTTCTTTTTACTGCTCAGTAATATCCCATTGTATAGATATGCCACTTGTGCGATTCCATTCCTCAGTTAAACGACAGTTGGGTCATTTCTATTTTTGGTGATTGTGAATATGTGACCCTGATCATTCATGTGCAAGGTTTTATGTGGACATACATTTTCACTGACTGTATATATAAAAATGAGTGGAATAGGTAGATTACATGCCAACTCTGCTTAATTTTTTGAGGAACTCGCAACCTGTTTTCCAACGTGGTTGTGCCATTTTACATTCCAACCAGAAATGAATGAGGGTTTGAAATTCTCAACATTAATATCAACACGTATTCTATTTATTATTATAGCCATCCTAGTGGGTGAGATATAGTATCTAATTGTGATTCTGATTTGCATTTCTCTAATAAGTAATTATTTGAGTATCTTTTCATGTACTTATTGGCTTTTCAAGTATATTCTCAGAAGAAATATTTCAATCCTTTGACCATTAAAAAAATTTTATTAGTGTTTATTTTTCACACAGAGAGAGACAGGGCATGAGCGGGGGTGGGGTAGTGACAGAGAGGGAGACACAGAATCCAAAGCAGGCTCCAAGCTCTGAGCTCTTGGCACAAAACCCAATGCAGGGCTCCAACTCCCGGATAGTGAGATCACGACCCCAGTGGAAGTCAGACACTGAACTGACTGAGCCACCCAGGCACCCCTCAATCCTTTGACCATTTTAAAACTTAGGTTGTCTTTTATTATTGAGTGGTCAGAGTATTTTATGTATCCTGGATATAAGTCACTTATGAGATATATGATTCCTAATTATTTCCCATTCTGTGGGTTGTGTCTTCACTTTCTTGATTATAGTTTATTACTTTTGGTATTTAAAAAAGGCTACTTATTTTATGAAGTCCATTTTATTTATTTTATTTTGTTTTGTCACTTGTGCTTTTGATGTTATATCTAAGAAAATATTACTTAACTCAATGTCACAAATATTTACTCATGTGTTTGATTCCATTTAGGCCTATGAATAGGCCTGAATAACTTTATAAATACTGTGAGATAGTATTCAAACTTTATTCCTTAGCACTTAATTATTCAATTGTTCCAACATCATTTGTTGAAATTTCCATTCTCTCCCATTGAGCTTTATTGGCATCTTTGTCAAATCAATTCATCATAAATATGAGTTTATTTTTGGCCTCTCATTTCTATTCCATTGATCTACATGTCAATTCTTTATACCACTACCATACAAACTTGATTACTATAGCTTTGTAGTAGTGAAATTGTAAAGTGTGAGTTCTCCATTTTGTTCTTTTTCAAGATTCTTTTGCCTATTCTGGTCCATTGTATTTCTACATGAGTTTGAGGATCAACTTATCTATTTCTGTGGGGGGGGAAATGCCATATGTGATTTTGACAGTGATTGCATTGAATTTGAAGGCCAATTTGGGAATTTTTGACATCTTAACAATATAAAATATTCTCATCAATCATAAACATGGGACAACTTTCCTTTTATTATGCCTTTGAAGTTTTTGTCTGCTAAGTCTAACATCTGGTCTGCTTCATAACCAGTGCCTACAGCCTTCTTCTTTTTTTTTTTTTTTCTCCTGTGTAGATCATACTTTCTGGTTTCTTACTTTGTTTCAATTTTTACTTGAAAACTAAATTCTTATAACAGCTCTGGATAATAATCCCTTAGGTGCTCTCCTCCTTGGTGTTTATGTTAATGTTGCTGTCTTTCTGGTCACTTATTTGTTTAGTGACTTGGGTGAAGTAACTCTCTGAAATTTTTTTCCCCCACAATGTAAAGCATTTGATGCACGTTCTCAGATGTTTCTTGTTTTTATAAGTGGATAAGCCACTTATTGATCAAAGATTCTTGTACATAAGCCCCTTTTACCAGTTATATTTTGGACTTTTACCATTGGCTATGTCATAACTTGAGAGTCTGCTAACACAGTTCAAGGGATTTACTTTTCTCTCTCTCTTCGTCTCCCTCTATCTCTCTCTCTCTTCTCTATTAGCTATTAGTAGATTGAATTTCTCCTCTGTGATGACTCCTGAGAGGGCTCAAGATTGGTTATTCACACAGACCTAAGGATATAAGGATACAGTGTGATTTTATTTTTAAATCTTAGGAGATGCCCCTACCTCAGAGTATCACAATGTTCAGCCAGTGCTTGGTCAAGGTTGTGCTTACGTCCCTAGTGACAGTGAGTCTTCCACCTTCTGCTGATGAATCTGTGTGTGACTTGGGGATGTTTTCAAGTTCGTCCATATCTTGCTTGTCTCTGTGAAGGTACAGCCCAGGGTATAGCCACAGCCTTCCCAAACCCCAGTATTGGCTGTGATCCTAGGAGGACTTGTCCATCCAGTCTTTCTCTTAAACTTTCAAATACTTTTTTTGGCTTGCTGTTACTAGTATCATAGTTCTACCAGTGACCTTTTCTCTAGATTCCCACTTCATATTTTAATATTAAATTGATTATAAATATCTTTGTGTTGAGCTTTGGGTTATGTGTCTCCCAGACTCTTCAAACTAAATATACTTACAATTGTACTTAGTCTTCTGCCCAATGCTACTTACTACTCATTTTTACACAGGTTGACACAAAATCTAACACACTATCTGTTTCTGAGAGCTTTACTAGAAATATATTTATTGTAACACATTTATTGTAATGCATTTATGTGTATTCCTGCAAGTTGGTCACTAAGAATAAAATCATTTTTTTAAATTTTTTAAAAATAATTATTTATTTTAGAGAGACAGAGAGACAGGGCATGAGCATAGCAAGGCAAAGAGAGAGGGAGAAGCAGAATCTGAAGCAGGCTTCAGGCTCTGAGCTGTCAGTCCAGAGCCCGACTTGGGACTCGAACCCATGAACTGCAAGATCACGACCTGAGCCGAAGTTGGGCACTTAACTTATAAGTTGTGCTTATTTGTAGAACTCTGACTCATTTGACCATAAACTATTGAAGAACATGTTTTGTTTGCTTTAGTATTCCTGGGTACATATTAATTACTAAAGTTCATGGTGATATCACAATTCAAGTTGCTAAATAAATGAATGAACAAATGAATGAATGAATGTACTACTGATGATTATTAGTCATTTGGTGCTTGTATTTCCCACAGTATGTTTAGTATTTTTATTTAAAATATTTTAACAAAATTTATAGAAACTATCAATATTGCATTATGACAGACAATTATCACAAGCTAGTTTGTGGTAGATTTTTTTTAAGGTGCAATACTACCAAAGTACATGCCTACTGCTGGATAAAAATCACAGAATATTTCCTTGTCAATGATGAAGTGAAGCCATTTAGTTGGTTGGCTAATGGACTGTCTAGAACTTGTTTACTTTCTTTCTAAAGAGTTATCTTTCCACAGAATAAAAATACTGAGGACTTAAACATAACTTAAGATCATGTATTTCAGAAAACTCATATTTCTAATGCATATGCAACCTGATTTTTCTTAATCCTTTTATCCAGCCCCTGATATTTGCTTTTTCCAAATGTTATGTTTTCTCTCCAATGTCTCTAGAGAATTAAGTCCTGAATTTAAATTTGGAAAATAGAAACTATTTAATTCAGTTCCATATTCCCAAGTATGTAAAATCTTAAAAAAACATTTTATAGAAGACACATTTGGCTGTCACTTGCTTGTTAAAGTGTCTTGATAAAAACTTTTATTCATAGGTGCATATTAAGAAATAATAGTTAACTTAAATAATGAACATTCAAAAGGATTTTGCTTAGTTTTTTTTTAATTATGCAAGACTATTGAAAAATAGTTGAAAAATGACTATGCAAAGGTTTGCCATATGAACAATTATGACAGTCTGAGCTAAAATTATGAAAAATAATTTTATACAAGGAATAAAAGTTGTGTATTCTTACCTTAAATGTAACATTAATTTGTTAAATTGAAATGATGTGAGGAGCACCACAGTATCAGCAAAAAGTGACATATTAGATGTACCAGCTGATATGTGGTCAGAGGATCATAGATTCCCTGCCTATAAAAGTAATGAAGGGAAGGGGGTTGGTCCAAGATGTTGACATGGGAAGATTCTGAACTTACCTCCTCTCATGGAAACATTGAATACACGAGTGCCTATGAAAAATCCTTTCTGAAAAGACCTGAAAACTAGCTGAACCGCTTCTCCATAATTAAGGATAAAAGGGCCACACTGAAGCAGATAGGAAAGGCAGAGGTACATCCTCCCCCAAAACCCCACCACCAGATCAAGTGGGAGGATTTCACTAAGTAGCAGCTTCTCCCTGGAGACCCAGGGGGCATGTGCCCCACACCAGCCACCCCAACCCTTGGGTCTTATACATTGCTGGTGGAAATGCAAACTGGTGCAGCCACTGTGGAAAACAGTATGGAGGTTTCTCAAAAAATTAAAAATAGAACTACCATATGATCTAGCATCTTCACTACTAGGTATTCATTCAAAGAAAACAAAAAGCACCAATTTGAAAGGATACATGATCCCCTTTGTTTGTTGTAGCATTATCTACAATAGCAAAGATATGGAAACAAGCTAAGTGTTCATCAGTGGACGAAAGGATGAAGATGTTGTGGTATTTACATATATATGCAATGGAATACTACTTAGCCATAAAAAAAGAATGAAATCTTGACTTTTGTAACAACATGCATGGACCTTAAGGGAATTCTTCTAAGTAAAATATGGTAGAGAAAAACAAACACCATATGATTTCACTTACATGTGGAATCTAAAAAACAAAATGAACAAACAATACAGTACAAGCCATAGATACAGAAAATAGAACAGCTATTGCTAGAAGGAAAGAGGGTTAGGAGGTGGTGAAATGGGTAAAGCAGCTCAAGAAATACAAATTTCAATTATTAAATAAATATGTCATGAGGATGTAATTTACAGGATGGTGACTGTAGGCAATAATATTGTAGTGCACACTTGAAAGTTGCCAAGAGGATTTAACCCTAAAAATTCTCATCTCTCACACACATAGACACAAATAATCTTGTAACTTATTATGATGTTGAATGGTAACTAGTTTCATTTCACAGTGTATGAAAATATTGTATCACTATGTTAGATATTTGAAACTAATATAATGTTATATGTCAGTTATACCTCAAAAAAACAAAAATCCCCCTGAATTCCTGCATGTTAAAAAATATGACTCAGTAAAGAAAAGACTTGAATGGGCATTTCAGAAAAGGCATACCTAAAAGGACAATAAACTGACAACCACTAAAAATAAATAAATAAATACATAAACAAACAAACGAATGAATAAAATAAAATAAAATAAAATAAAATAAACCAAACCAAAATATAACAGAGAGAAAGCAATGAAAGAGAATCAGGTACAGTCTGGAAATACAGGTTATTGACTCTGCATTTTCTAGAACTACACACATAACATTAGCAGTGAGAGTAGAAAAATACAAAAAAGAAAAAATTGAACAAAATATGATATTCACAATACTTTAATGTGATCAAGTGGAAATATATATTTTTTAATTTTATTAAATATCAGTTTTTCCTTATAAAATAAAAAAACTTGGATTTTGAAATTATTGGCCTATATATGTTGTTATTCTGTTTACCTTCTTCCAGGCCTAGAGATGACAAATAGTAGTTAATATGCAAAAATTTTTATGGGTCAACTCAGTAAGAGGACAATATTAATGAAGCTACAAAAGCACAGAGAATCCAAAGCCTCAGGCCGAATAAGCTGAAGTTTTGTGTGTTGGATTCTGCCTTAAGTGTTTTGCATGATTAATTCATGTAATAGTCATAAACATGCTATATAGGTATCTTAATAAATGGTTTAAAAATTAATAAACTGAGGCATGACAACTTGATATAAATTAACATTATTGTAATTTATGTAGTTGTGTTAATATCCTGTGCTCTTAATTACAACACTGTATTCACGCTTAAATTATTTGAAGCACTCTTGCCATTAGACAAGAAACCAATGACACCCCTTTAAATGTTTAAAACAAATTCTAAGTCGCTTAGAATGAAATCTTTCCTTCTCAGTTAGTTGAAGCATAAACAGTTTAAGGGAGATGAATTTAAACCTAAACAACGTCACTTTTAAATATATATTCTAACTTTAACCATACCAAATGCAAATCCATAATCTTAAGATCCTGTAGGGAGTTTTTGAGATATTTTGAATAATACAAAATTATATCCTTGGTTGAAAATAGTAAATAGCAGTATTTTAATTAAAGAATTTCTCCAATATGCCTAAAACTCTACATCAGTATCATTTTTGTCGTGATTGCAAGCTTGATTATGAAAATACATGAGAAAATAGGCAAAGCCTATTTTAAATCCTTTTTAAAAGTTTGCTCTCTAGATTTTCAATTTTCTTTCTTTTCTTTTTAAATATTTTTTGACAAATACGTACCTGAATCCTACTGTGCATACAAACAAAATAGTGTGAAGTCTATTTCCTATTTTTCTAAAAAATATGTTTATTTATTTTTAGAGAGACAGCATGAGCAAGGGAGGTGTAAAGAGGATCTCAGGCAAGCTGGGTGGTGACAGCAGAGAGCCGGAAGGGGCGCTCGAACTCATGAACAGTGAGATTGTGACCTGAGTTGAAGTCAGATGCTCAACTGACTGAGCCACCCAGGCGCCCCTCTATTTGCTTTTTTAAATTACTCATAATGATGAGATTGTAAGTCATGTCTTCTTTAGCACCCTGAGAAGCAAGTTTAAAGTATTGTAAATGCATTTTCATACATCCATAGAGATGATCGTGGCATGGAGATTTGACTGTCTCACTTGTAATAGTAATGCACATTTTTCACCGGCTCAGAGGAGTGATATCTGTTTGGCCATTTGCACCAGAGCAATGAGCAAATACCCTTTTACTGTATAATGTGTCTGGAAATATTATCTAGTATGTTTATTCCACCTCACAGATGCTGCATTTATTTTTTTTAATTTATTTATTTTTACAAATAAAAGGTTTGTGGCAACTCTGCATAGAGCAAACCTTTGGATGCCATCGGCATTGGTTCACTTCATATTTCTGTCACATTTTGGTAATTCTCATGATATTTGAAACTTTTTCATTATTAGTACATTTGTTATGGTAGTCTGTGATCAGTGATCATGGCCCACTAAAAGCTCGGATGATAGCATTTCCTAGCAATAAATAATTTTTCAATTAAGGTATGTACGTTGCTTTTTTTTGTTTTTTACACATAATGTTATTGTACCTTTCAAAGTCTACAGTATAGAAGTACCCAGGTGGCTCAGTCGATTGGGCAGCCGACTTCAGCTCACATCGTGATCTTGCAATCTGTGACTTCAAGCCCCACATCGGGCTCTATGCTGACAGCTCAGAGCCTGGAACCTGCTTCTGATTCTGTGTCTCACTCTCTCTCTCTGCCCCTCCCCTGCTTTCTCTATCTCTGACAGCTCTCATACAGTGTCTGTGAAAAGACCACAAATAGGAATTCTTGTTGAGTAGGAGGAGTGTAGGACAGTGACTGAGCATATGGACTCTGAAACTTTAATTTTTAGTTTTGAATCCTGGATATGTCATAAAATAACTGTGTGACCTGGTTTAAGTACCTCTCTGTAGCTAAGTAAAATAGGGATTATGTTGCTACCCATCTGCTAGACTGGTTTTGAGGATTAAATAAAAAATTAGAAAAATGTCTAGTGCATTAAAATGATTAGCTATTCTTTTGGAGAATTTTGATTCCATGAAAATATAAAAGAAAGATATAAGCAATTTGTTATTGAGAAATAAAATATTTTCAGGTATGCAAATATGTTTAGGGTTTAAATATAATCATCAACACAGAATATGATTCCATATTCTGAACATTGTATATATATTCAGACTATCTATAACATTACTTTGCAAAAAGTTTTGTAATTCTTTAGGAAAAAATATTGCTGATATACACTCCATTAGAAATACTGATTCAGCCTACCCGTTTCTCTGCATTTGAATCAATTCACAATAAAAAATAAAGATAAAGTCAGAATATCTTATTTTATAAAGTCATGAAGTACAGAAACTGCACAACCTACACAATGACAAAGTTAGAAATTTTAAGCACATGTTCTCATCTCACCTCATTATTATATTTGTCTTCAGAATAAAGCAATTTTGTGCATTTCTCCTCCTCATTATAATGTTTGTCATAAGAGAGAGCACTCAGAATTATAATAATAACAAATAAACATTATGGTCCCATGCTTCGTAATTTTGATATACTTCAAGTCTGTACTTGAATTCTTCTAATTTCACTACACCTTATCACACTAATAAAGCTGTAACTATTAAATCAGACACAAGATATCATTGCAGAGATATATCTTTCCTATTTCCTTATCTTTTTAGCTCACGTTAGGACTCAATGTATCATAAATTAAGTTTCCACAAAGATCATATAAATGTGTAATTATAGGCTGTAATACATTATGTAGATGAAAAGAACAAATTTTATGCATTAATATATAGTATGAATGTCAAAATAAAACATATTTAAAACTTGAAATAAAGAGAAATATTATAATTATAACTTAAGAAGAAGCTACTATTGTAGAGTGTAAAGGAATATTAATGACTATCTTGTAAATTCATAAGAATTAGGGCAGGAATATAAGCATATGTTTTGAATAATATATTTCATAAAAGGTTATATATTACAGGAAAAAATCAAATTAAAATATTTTAATACAGTTAAGAAATTTCCAGTTTACTTCACGTAGTTCAGTGGTCATAGAAATACCAGATTTTGTTCAACATTTTCTCTCCAGTGAACCTCTGAAATAAAATATGTTGTAATGTACATTCTAAATAAATATTAGATATTTGAACGCACTCTATAACACAAAATTTCAGAATAGATTCTAAATGAAATCTATTCCTTTTTATTGACACTGAAGATTCATACAGCTTAAACTAACACTTAAGTAAATTTCAACAAGCTAGTGGCACCTGGGTGGCTCATTCAGTTGACTTCAGCTCAGGTCATGATCTCAGGGTTTGTGACTTTGAGCCCCACATCAGGCACGCTGCTGTCAGCCTATCAGCACAGAGCCTGCTCTGGATCCTCTGTCCCCCTCTCTCTGTTCCCCCCCACTTGTGTTCTCCTAAAAATAAATAAATATTAAAATTTCCACAATTTAGTTAGCATATGCCAGAAACCAAAGTGATTAAATCAAAGTAAAAGTAATTGGCACATATACCAGAATATTGTAAGTAGTTCAAAACTTCAAAATTATACAAAGAAGCCATTTGTATATATTGCCATGATAGGATACAGTTCCACTGATGTTTGACTAAGGAGAAAATCTGTCCAATGGCCAACAGACAACTCAATTCCATATCTCAGGATGAACTCTGAGGCCATCAATTGTCAGAGTAACTCTAACATACTTTATCTAATTATAAAACTTTTCATTCTTTGAACAGTGCAAGAATCAAATGGTAAGCTATTGTCAAGGAGCAGACCATTCTACAATCAATAATAAATAAAATGATATGATTAAAGTTATCTGCTACCTTATATATCACATCTTAAGAAAGGCAAAAGCAATGTCAAAGGAATTTTTAAAAGATTGAAATATTATATATGTCTTTAATAGTTTCAATTTATTTTAAGGGAAATTTAATGAGCATTTAAAAAACCAACAGTAAACATATATTCAAAAATAATTTTGTGTTGACCTGCTCATGTTGTTTTATTTGTGGACCCAACACAGTCATTTTTCATTTACTTTTTGATTTAAATACAATATGTATATTTTCAATTTACCTTATTTTTATGTTACTATCTCAGGAATTACCAAAAAGACATTTGCTTTTTTCTTTTAGATTTGTGATTATTTTCTTCTTTATCTGAATTTCCTCTTTGACTTTTTAGAACTGCTTCTGACATACGTAACAGCTATACGGAATAAAACTTTTGTTATTTTTTCTTCCCTCAATATTTAACAAATACTTATTGAGCATCTACTCTGTACCAGTGTACTTTCTACTTGAAATTGAGACTACTTTAGGGATATAATTCAGATGTTTATAATTGAGCTTCTGAAAGCCAGTTTCTATTGACATAGCCCTAAATTTATAAAATGACTTCATGACTCATTCACATTTAGAATTAAAAGATAAACACTGAAATTAAAAAGACTGAAGATGATAGATAGATAGATAGATGATAGATAAATAGATAGCTTAGATAGGTAGGTAGGTAGGTAGATAGATGATAGATAGATAGATAGATAGATAGATAGATAGATAGATAGATAAATAGAAATCTAATGATAGAGATATATAGAGAAATGCAGATATATAAAGTCACACTTAATTGTAATATTTTACTTACATATAGAGGGAGTACAATAGTTTACAGTTTGCTGATTGATTTTTTGTAGTAAAACGTTTACCAATCTTGTTTTGGTTCAATACTATTTCCTTTCAATGTCTATGTAATATAACACATATATAAAAGGAACAAAACAAAATAATAATGTTACCTTTATTAGAAATTCACACAAATGAAAAATTTAAACAAACTCTTTATAGAAGTATAATATACTTACAGATACCTTCACAAATCATAAGACTGCAATGAATTTTTACAAAGCGTATGTAATCTTATAAGCAGAAAATAGATCACTCTTGCCATCAAGAAGAATTTCATCTCCCTACCTCCCAACCCCACACTTATTTCCTATCCTTAACTTGCCCACTCACTGGAAAACTACATCCTTACTCTCAAAACCATAGGTAAGTTTTGCTTGTTTTATAGTTCATATAAAGGGATTCATACAGAACATACATTTTTGTGCCTGATTTCTGCCATAAGTGGTAATTGGCATTCTCATTCATGATGTTCATTCTCATTATTGTGGTAAATATTGTCAAATGGCTTTATAAAGTAATTATCCCACAACATATGAATCCAGTTGTTCTGCACCCTGTCTCACACTTGGTATTTTCTTCTTCATTTTAATTTTGTATTGAGTGTGGGTTAGTGTTTAATTGTGGAGTTAATGTGAATTTCCCTGGTAAGTAAAGATATTGAGCCCTTTTTCTATTGTTTATTGGCTGTTTGCATCAACTCCCTTTTTATAATGTCTTTTTAAGACCCTTTTTTCTCATACTTTCATTTTTTTCCTCTTTTCTTCCAATTTACCTATGGATTTATAAAAGTTCTTCATATATTCAAAATTTTTCTTCACTAAATATACAGAATAGAAAACAAAAACAAAAAACAAAATAGAAATACATCACCACACCCTATATTCAAAATTTCTGTCTTGTGTCATATAAAAGGTCCTAATTATTTTCTAACCCAAATTTGCCACTTTTGTTTTTGTACTGTATTTTTGTTCTATTTACAAAATGCCTATCCCAATTCACAGTAATTACCTATATTTTCTATTAACATAACATATTCTGTTTATCTTTCATAGGCAAATCTAGAATTCATTGCAAACTTGTTTTTTTAATGTTTATTACTTGTTTTGGGAAAGAGAGACAGAGAAAGAGGAGAGAGAGAGCAGTGGAGAGGCAGAGAGAAGGACAGAGAGAATCCAAAGCAGGCTCTACACTGTCTGTGCAGAGCCTGACATGGGGTTTCATCTGACAAATTGGGAGATCATGACCTGAGCCGAAATTAAGAGTCAGACGCTCAATCTAATGAGCCACCCAGGTGCCCCAAATTATTGTGGTTCTGATGTTGCTTTCATTTAATCAATTCATTTATTAAATACACTTGCATTTCTCCACTGCACATCATGGTCAACCTTGTCTTATATCAGATGACTGTATTTGAATACATCTGCTTCTCATTTCCTAGTCTGTTCTAATGACCCACTTCTATTTCCTTGAGCTGATTTTACAGTGTCTTAATCACAGTTGCTTTATAAGACCTATTGGAATATCTGGCCCTTTGTCTTTCCATAACATTTTACAGTCATCTTGTCCATTTTAACATTAAAACTTTTTTCTGATACTTGGATTTGCAATGAATCTAGAGATAATTTGAGAAGACAACATTTTTTTTTACAGTATCAAGTCATCTAACATATAAACAGATTGTATTCCTTCATTTATTTAGATCTATAAATTATCTCAAGAACAATTTTTTATTGTTAGTACAGAAGTCTGTCACAGCTCTTGTTAGATATATTGATAGGTATTTTATATATTTTAGTATTAATATAAATAATGTTTTTAATTTTTATTTCAACTTCTTGTTAATATATACAAAAATATTTCTATATTAATCTTGTATCAATAATCTTTTAAAATCCATTCCTTAGTATTAATTTATATTTTTTTAGATTTTTTTGTCTTTTCATGCAAAATTATAATCCATGAAAATAATAGTGATTTTATATATTTGAATATAAATGTACTTTATGTAATCTGCTTATCCTAAGCACTTTCTAAAATTTATGTACAATGCTATTTATTAAATTAAAGATATTCCTTATGTATACTAATACAGGCCTAACTGAAGAAGCAAGAAATATCTCAAATAAACAACATAACTTTCCACCTAAAGGAGGCAGAAAAAGAACACCAACAAAACATAAAATCAGCAGAAGGAAGAAAACAATATTATTTAGAGCAAAAACAAATGATATAGAAACTTAAAAAAAATAATAGAACAGATCAATAAAACCAGGACTAGTTCTTTGAATAAAATCAATAGAACCGATAAACCTCTAGACAGACTTATCATGAAAAAAAGGACTCAAATAAAATCACAAATGAGATAGGAGAAATAACAACCAACACCACACAAATACAAACAATTATAAGACAATATTATGGAAAACTGTAGGCCAACAAATTAAACAACATAGAAGATGGTTAAATTCTTAGAAACATATCAACTACCAAAACTGAAACAGGAAGTAGTAGAAAATTTGACCAGATCAATAACCAGAAAAGAAATGGAATCAGTAATAAAAAGAAAACCTCCCAACAAACAAAAGTCCAGGACCAGATGGATTCACAGGTGAATTCTATCAAACATTTAAAGAAGTGTTAATACCTATTCTTCTCAAATATTCCAAAAAATGGAAAAGGAAGGAACATTTCCAAATTCATTCTATAAGGCCAGTACTATTCTGATACAAAAACCATATGAAAACACCAGTAAAAAAAAGAACTACAGGCCAATATCCCTGATAAACACGGATGTAAAAATCTTCAAGATACTAGCTAACCGAATTCAACAATACATTAAAAAAATTATCCACTGGGATCAAGTGGGATTTATTACTGGTTTACAAAAGTGGTCCAATATTCTCAAATCAATCAACATCATACATCACATCAAGAAGAGAAAAGATAAGAATCATATGATCAGTATCACATATCAGTAGATGCAGAAAAAACATTAGACAAAGTACCTATATCATGATAAAAACCCTCAACAAAGTAGGTTTAGAGAGCATGTACATCAACATAATAAATGTCACATATGAAAAACTCAAAGCTAACAAACATCATTCTCAATGGGGAAAAACTGAGAGCTTTTCCCCTGAGGTGAAGAACAAGACAAGGATGTCCATTCTCACCAACTTTTATTCAACATACTACTAGAACTCATAGCCAGAGCAATCAGACAACAAAAGGAAATAAAAGGTATTCAAATTGGAAAGGAAAGAGTCAAACTTTCACTACTTGCATATGCCATGATATTCAAATGGAAAATCCAAGACTCCATCAAAAAATTGCCAGGTACACAAATTCAGTAAAGTCACAGGATACAAAATCAACATACAGTAATCTATTGCATTTCTATTGATCAATAATGAAACAATAGAGAAATTAAGAAAATAATCCCATTTATAATTGCACTAGGAAAAAATCCAACCAAAGAGGTGAAAGATCTGTACTCTGAAAATCATAAAACACTGATGAAAGAAAACAAAGGATGACACAAAGAAATGAAATGGCATTCCATGCTCATGGACTGGAAGAACAAATATTGTTAATAGTCTATATTACCCAAAGCAATACACATTTAATGCAATCTTTATCAAAATACCAATGATATTTTTTACAGAACCTGAACAAACAATTATAAAATTTGTATAGAACCATAAAAGACCCTGAATAGCCAAAGCAACCTTGAAGGAAAAAAAAAAAAAAAAAAGTAAAGCTAGGGATTCCGTGCTTCTGGGTTTTAAGTGTAAGCTGTAGTAATCAAAACAATATGGTACTGACATAAGAATAAACTCATAGGTCAATAGAACAGAAAACCCAGAAACAAACCTGTACTGTCTGGTTAATTAATCTTTGACAAAGCAGAAAAAATATCCAATGGGAAAAGGACAGTCTTTTCAACAAATGGTCCTGGGAAAACTGGAAAAAAAAAAACCAAAAAAAAAACAAAAAAAAAAAAAAAAAAAAAGGAGAGAGAGAGACAGAGAGAAAGAGGAGGACCACTTTCTTACATCGCAGATAAAAATTAAATGGATTAAAGACCTAAATATTAGACTTGAAACCATAAAAATCCTAGAGGAGAACATAGACAGTAAACTCTATGACATTAGCCATAGTATCTTTTCTAGATATGTCTCCTGTGGCAAGGGAAACAAAAGCACAAATGAACTATTGGGAATTCATCAAGATAAAAAGCCTCTGCACAGCAAAGAAAACAATCAAAAAAACTAAAAGGCAACCTGTAGAATAGAGGAAGGTATTAACAAATTACATATCTGATAAACGGTTATTATCCAACATATATAAAGAATTTATAAAACTCAACGTGCAAAAAACAAATAATTCAATTCAAAAATGGGCAGATGATTTGAATAGACATTTCTCCAAATGAAGACATAAGGATGGCCAAAGGACACATGAAAATATATTCATGATCATTTGTCATCAGGGAAATATAAAAGCTACAATGAAAGGAGTGCCAGAGTGGCTCTCTCTGTTAAGCGTCCAACTTCAGCCCAGGTCATGATCTCATGGTTTGTGAGTTCGAGCCCCATGTCAGGCTCTGTGCTGAGCTGTCAGAGCCTGGAGCCTGCTTCAGATCCCGTGTCTCTCTTTCTCTCTTCTCCTCCCCCTCTCCCACTCTGTCTCTCTCTCTCTCAAAAATAAACATTTTAAAAAATAATTAAAAAATAAAACTACAATGAGATATCATCTCACACCTGTCAGTGAAAAAGAACAGCACAAGAAACCACAGGTGTTGGCCAGGATGTGGAGAAAAAGGAACACTCATGCACCGTTGGTGGGAATGCAAACTGGTGCAGCCACTGTGGAAAACAGTGTGGAAGTTCCTCAAAAAGTTAAAAATAAAACTACCCAATGATCCAGCAATCCTATTACTGGATATTTATCCAAAGAATACAAAATTCACAGGGATACTAATACTAATTCACAGGGATACATGCACTTCTATGTTGATAGTAACAATTTTTGCAATAGACAAGATATGGAAACAGCCTAAGTGTCCATCAACTGGTGAATCGATAAAGAGTTGATATGTGTACCCACACACTCATGCACACACACATACATACCCACAATGAAATATTATTCAGTAACAAAAAAGAATGAAATGTTGCCATTTACAATGACATGCATGAACCTAGAGTATAATGCGAGGTGAAATGTCAGTCAGAGAAAAACAAATACCATATGATTTCATTCACATGTGGAATTTAAGAAACAAAATAAATGAGCAGAAGGAAAATAAAAGAGGCAGAGAGACACACAAACCAAGAAACAGACTCTTATTTACAGAGAACAAACTGATGGTTACCAGAATGAAGGTTGGTTGGGATATGGGTTAAACAGGTGATAGGTATTAAGGAGGGCACTTGCTCTGATGATTACTAGGTAATGTATGGAAGTGGCAAAGTTCTATATCGAACACCTGAAACTACTGTAACACTGTATGTTTACTAACTGGAATTAAAATAAAACAAAAATTAAGAATAAATAAATAAATAAAAATAAAGACATTTCTTCTTTAGTAATTTTCCAAGAACTCATTTAACTTAAGTATGGATAGAATTATTAAGCGTTTCCTTCCTCTGTAGAGATTATTGTGGATTTTCTCTTTAGGTTTTCCTAATGCAGTGAATAACAGTGATGGAGTTTTTGAATATTTAAGCAAACTAGCATTATTGGAATGAGTCTGTGTTGGTCATTAAGTATTAATTTTAATGGTTTAGCTAGCATTTGTTTATAATTTTTGAATGATTTATTATAAGATATTGACATTTCATCTTCTTTTTTGAATTTTTCCCCATCTTTTCATTATGAACTATGTCCTAACTTCATTTACTGTTTTGAACATTGTTCCTTACTTTATACTTTGGAAGAATTTGTGTAAGATAGATGTTATTTATAAGATAAATCATTATTCAGGTTTTCAATCTGCTCTTAGGTCCATGTTGATAATAATTTGTATTAAAATTGCAAACTTCATAGAATTTTCCATTTTTCCACAAAGTTATTTATAATTTACATTCAATTTAAAACACTGTAAAATCCTTTCACATATTAGTTTGTCTACCTTTATACTGTTAATTTATGACGACTCTCTTTTTTTCTGTTTAATGTTGTATTTTTTATTTTCAGTATAGTTAGCATACGTTACAGTAGTTTCAGGTGCACAATATATTGATTCAACAATCTATTCTCTTTTTCTCTAGATAAGTTTTTTTAGATGCTATCAATATTATTAGCTTTTAAAAGCAACAACTTCTGGTGGTGTCAATTGTTTTGATTGTATAATTCTTTTTGTATTTTCTTTGTCATCAATCCCTGTCACGATTATTTCTCTTTGACATAGATTACTTAAGTCAGTATTGCATAGTTTTCAAATATCTGCAGACTGTTCTATTTATTTTGACTGATTTCTATTTTAATTGCACTGTAGTCAGGCAAGATATTCTGAAGAATTTCAACATGTTTTAAAAATTTATTGAGATGTGCTTTTGTCTCATGATTTAGTCTGTTTTGTAATCTGTTGTATATGCACTTGGAAATCTGGATTCAGAATATTTTGGATTTGGATATAGACTTTTATTTGTGACCAATAGATCAAATTAATAAAATGTTATTCAGAGTTCCTATATCCCGTTACTATTAAGAGAAGACACATTTAGAACTGTATTACTCCTTGATGAACTGGCCTCTTAACATGAAAACTATAATCTAGTAATTAATTTTTCCTTATGTTTACTTAATACAATGTAAACACACCAGTTTTCTTTGATTAAGTGTTTTTCCATCTTTTCTAGGTTTTTGTGTTCTTAAAGCATCTTTGTAAGCATCATATTGCTGGCTTTTTTCCTTTCTTCCAGTTTGACAGCCTTAGTCTTTTATATGGAGTATCAAATCCATTGACATGTAATGCAATTACAGCACATTTAATTTAATTTTGTATCTGTTATCTTTCTCTTTAATCCACCTATGAGTATTTTCTTTACTCTCTATTTTGTTTGTCAATTACATTTTATTCCATATTTCCATTAATTGATAGGTATACATTTATTTACTCTTAATTTAATAAATACTAAAAAAAGTAAAATATGTATCCTTAAGAGTCTAACACAATTATCAATTTTACCTTTGTCCTATTAATGCCAGAACATTAACATGTTAACTCCACCATATACCATTTTCACTTTTTGCATTGTAGCTCTCATATCTTTTATTCTTGATTTTATATTACTTATCTTATAGTTAATAACCATATACATTTATCACATGTTTATCTTATCCTTCATTCTGAATATTTTAAAATTTCCATATCTCCATGTGGGAATAATTTCTGACAATTTGGCAAGACCAGAACAAATTATGTCCTTATATCCTTGACCTATGTTCCTCACAGGACAGCATATTACCATATTTGATTATTCTTTCTATCTCTATTCTTATTCCCCAGCACAATTTGAAAGGAAGTTATAGACATGAAAGTCTCTCACCACTAAATATTTCAATATGTTTCTCTTTTAAAAAGCACGGGGAGAGATATTTTTTCTTACATAACCAAGATTTCAACAATTGTCCTAATATTGTTTGAAGCTAAAAAAACAAAAACAAAAACTGTGGAGCATGCCTCTTTTTAAAATTTTATTTATTTATTTATGCATATGTGTATGTATGTATTTATTTTGAGAGAGAGACAGAGAGCTGGGGAGGGGCAAAGAGAGAGAGAGAGAGAGAGAGTGAAGAGAGAGAGCAAATCCTAACCAGGCCCAGCAAAACACTGACAGTGTGGAGACCCAGTGTGGAGGCCTCAGTCCAATTATGCTATAGAATGTCCCTTAATTTGTATCTTCTAATATTTACCTAATTTTAGAGCTAGGTTGTACAGGGGTCACAGGCAAAGTATAAAAGTGCTGTGTGGTGGCAGTTTACCTCAAGCTCCACATACCAGCATATCTTTCTGTCTCTCTCTCTCCCTTTTTCTCTCTCTGTCTCTTTGTCTTACTATCTCTGTCACTGTCTCTTTCTCTACATATATACATAAAAGCACACATACATATACAGGTAGATATATATGTATATATATGTGCATATATATTGGAGAAATACGTGCACATTATACAATTACATACATAAGACTTTTTATAATGACAATGTTGGTACTATTCAAGAATTGGAAATGATACAGTATGAACAGCAGAATAAAGAGCTGTACAGCAAAGCACTGACAATTACATTAGAATGAAAAACAAGCTAGAGCTACATCCTTTCCTGCAAACACATGATTTTCTGAAACACTGTTAAACTATGGAAGCATAAGGCAAAAGCATATATTCCAACCTATTCCCATGTTTGTGGTTTTTTTTAAATAGAAAAATTACACTTTCTGGATTTGTATATTGACAGAAAACTAAGTAATGTAATGAAATATTATAATGAGAGCCAGAATAAAGGTAAGCACAATGAGAATAGGAGAAGATTGTAACATAAGGAACATCTTTTTGCTACCAAATTTCCATTTTGTTTTCTGAATAACGGTTATATGGATGATCACTGTATAAATATTTGTTAAGCTGTACATATTTGTTGTATTTATATTTGTTATTGTGGATTATATTTCAGAATAAAAGCTAAATATTTATTATTATTAATGTCACTTTGAATAATTTTCAACTACTATGATATACTGGAAGTGTGAAAACATATGTAGTTATTTTAGTGTACAGGAAATTTGCTTTAAGATATAGTGCAAGAAGAGAGAAAGTGACCCCATATTTTGTAAACAATTAAAGTACCCTTACCTTAACATTTCTGGTTTTAAAGCAAAGTAATAATAACAATATTTAACTGCCTTAATCCTAATATAAAAATAAATGATACTTAATTAGTACTATCCTTCATGTGGTATGTTAAATGTTAGAAACCTTAGAAGTACCACATGTATTTCTCTTTTTCTTTATTTCTTTGTATACCCTCAATTTCCCTCAAGTAAAAGCAGCAGCTTGAAAAATGTGGAGAACGGAATCATCAAAGGATAACACATAACACAGTTCCAGTTAAAAAGTTACTCTATGGGCACTTGTGAGGATGAGCACTGGGCGTTATATGGAAACCAACTTGACAATAAACTATTTGTAAAAATAAAATAAAATAAAATTCAAACTACAAACATGTAATTTTTATTAAAAAAAGTTACTCTATGGAGAAGAATGCTAATTGTCCTTATAAAAGAAATAAAATACAACAGAAGGTCTCTGATTTTATACCCTTAGTTATGGTTTTCAACGAATCCCAATAAATCTCTAATTATTATTCAGGTCAGTGAAGTAATCCAAGCCCTTGAACTAGTTGATTTTAATTCCTTATATAGCTAAACACTTTCTATGGAAAGATACTTGCCATGTCCTGAATTACACGAAATGTGTGTAAAATTACTTTAGTAAGTGTATCACAAGAAAGACCCTATTACTACAATTTTGAAGCCATTAAATACATTTAACATAGGTAAAGATATTCCTAGATATCTTATAACTAATTAAGATCAAAGATGTAAAGTTTAATAATACTCTATTGACATCAGGGAACAGACAGTTTATAATAAAATATGGTTAGATAAATTAATTACCAAAAACATTAGTTAGAAAATATTTAACATTTACTGAATTTCCCTACATCCTATTTGCTAGATCTAAATTCTACTCCAAGGTATTTAAGTGAAAACTTCCACTGAAATTAAGAATAGTTATAGATGACTGTGTAATGGGAGAATTTAGCCTCTGATCTCTTCACACACTGTACTTAAAATGCAGCTCATTAACTAATTAGAGAACAAAAATTGAGTAGAGCCCCTGACCCCTCTTGGTTGAACTTAATAATCATTTTCCTTCCTAAGACTGTTTCATCGATATGAGTTATAATCTCATATGGAACATCAATAAATCCTTCATAGTAGACAAAAATATAAGAGTAGGAAAAATTCAACTAAAAGATACTATAAAGAGTGTGGTTTTATTATACCTTATTATTACAATCATGACTCTTAAAAAACATTTTCTCTCGGTCCTATTTTACTTTCTATGCAAAAACGGGAATGTATTTTTTAGTTCAGCATACCTTTTGATGACAGTACAAACAATCATAAATCAACAGCTCTGTTGGAAGAGATACAAATTACATCAACACCATTATATCATTATCTTTACGTTCATAACTTGACTGATAGGAGTGCAGTATTTCCATTTTATTATTCAGTCTAAAAAGTTAGATTCTTAGAAACTGAGTATAAGTCTCTGAATTCCTGCTGTTTTGCCTTTTAGTTAGATAAGGGGGAGCTTAACATCCTCAACTCTAAATGGAATGTGTACTCTGAATTATTTTCTGGCTTACTTAGACTATCTTCTAGTGTACATCAAAAAATCGATATAAGGAAGTTTGATGACTTCAGTGATGTTCAGAGATTAACAATAGAAGTCGTTTTTATCATTACTAAAGCAAACAAATTATTTTTATTTTAAAACCATTTTGGATCAAACATGGGTGTATTCTGTTAGCTTCAAAGAATACATATCAAACATGCCTTAAGTTTCTAATGAATATCAAAAGTCTTGGTAGAAATCCAGCCCTTCTTGAACCATTTTACTTGTTTTATTACTGGAGGTCGAAATGAAAATAACTGAAAGGATACAAATTTGATTCAAAGAATGTTATATCTTCATTCAGTCTTATTAAACCTAACTACAATAGATATTCATTGTTATTTCAACTGCCAGAATTGTTTTAATAAAGATGAATACAAGATTTAACATATTATTTATTTATTTATTTATTTACTATTTTTATTTTAGAGAGAGAGAGCAAAAGCATGCAAGTGGGGGAGAGGGAGAGAGAGGGAGAAAAACAGAGAATCGCAAGCAAGCTTTGTGCTCAGCACAAAGGTTGATGTGGGGCATTATCCCATTACCATGGTATCATGACCCGAGCAGAAATCAAGAATCAGACACTCAGTTGACTGAGTCACCTAGGTACTCCAATACAGTTTTTTAAAGGTTAAGTATCTACCAAAGTAGATAAGTATTAAGTATACTACTAAGTACTAAGTACTATCTAAGTACTAAGATACTAGTATGTATTCACTAAACTCATTACATGGGGAAAAAAATGTCACATAAATCTTCAAGTCAGTTAATCTTCCAGATTAGAAGCAAAATTTATAAGTGTCCAATGAAATAGATACAATATAAGGTAATGAAAAAGACATGTGTCTCACATCCTAAGCATTGCTAGATTATTAATATACTTGGATATCAAATAAGGTCACTTTTTGTTGTAAGTACTCAAGGATAAAAAATATTTTATTCATTTTCTTAATATTATAACATCAATCTGGAATGTCTTGACAAAATTAAACAGCCCTTTTCCAAACTTAAAAGTTGACTTTTAAGAAATCATTTATTTTCCCATTATATTATAATAACATAAGCATGAATAGGTAAATGGTGTGAATTTAATTTGTATAAAAATAGAAAGCAGAGGCTGCCTGGGTGGCTCAGTCAGTTAAACATCTGGCTCAGGTAATAATCTCTCAGTCCGTGAGTTTGAGCCCCGTGTCGGGCTCTGTGCTGACAGCTCAGAGCAGAGCCTGGAGTATGCTTCAGATTTATTTTTTGTCTCCCTCTCTCTCTGCCCCTCTCCTGCTCATTCTCTCTGTCTCTCTGTCTCTCTCTCTCTCTGTCTCTCTCTCTATCAAATATAAATAAACATTAAAAAATGGAAAGCAGAATGATAATATAAACAAAGAAAAAAAAGTTAGAGTCCTTGAAAGTGATCCTACTCTTAAGAGTTATGTGGAGTAAATGATTTAAAAGACAAACAAAAGAACCTATTGAAAAATATAATACCTAAAATAACAAACGTGAGTATCAGACTAAGTATCCATGGTACAAATAAAATATGATATGCTGGTTTATGAAATATTATACAACAATTTTAAGTTACAATTGAGATGCAATTCTAACTGTAAATAAACTCAATTACATTTATCTGTATATATATTTGATATAGTTAGAAACAGAAAACTGCTTAAATTAACTCCAGTTACAGAGGATTTGTGGGAATGGTTATTGCAAAGGTTCTCAAGGAATTTGGAGCAACTCAATAGATAAGTCTGAGGTATGGAAAGAACCAAGAAAGCTCTAGAGCAAATAAAAGAGTGCAGAGACTTTTTTTCCACTCTAATGCTCCATAAGTTACTCTACATATCATTTCTTTCCATCATGTTACCACATGAAACAGCCTATTTGAGTTCTAATTAAAATTTCAATGAAAACGGGTACTTACTTGGATGGCTCAGTCAGTTAAGGGACCAAATCTTGATTTCAGCTCAGGTTATGATCTTGGTTTGTGAGATGGAGCCCCACGACAACCCAGAGCCTGTTTGGGATTCTCGCTCTCCTTCTTTCTGCCTCTCTCCTGCTTGTTATAAACAAACAAACAAACATTTTAAAAAATTTACTAGAAAAAATTATTTTGCCTATCCCTCATATCAAGAAAATGGGCATTCTAAAGGGCTAGGGACAGAGTCATGTGGTTACTTCCCAGTCTTCAGGAACTTTGGGTTGAAGGGGATTTCTGTAAAAGGAACATGGCAAGGAAAACCAGGATGTATTCCAATCCAACATTTTATAAAATACCCAGAAGGGGGAAATTATAAAGACAGGTTGGAGGCTGGGTAATGAGTATGATTTCAACATAAAAATTTCTGCTAATATTATACCACTCTTTAAAATTATTTTACTATTATTCTTTTATATATTTAAGAGTATATATTATACTCTTTTAATACCCTCTGGCATCTTTTCATAGATCATATTTTAACTAATGAATGTTCTCCCTCTGTCTGAAAAACTTTACTATTTCTTTCCGTGTCTTAATAGCTCTCATTCATTCAGTAGCCTGAGGTACTTGCTATAAATGCATACTTTAAAGACTAGGAAATTTTATTAATAAGATAAGGTCCTTAATGCTGTAGAAGCAAAGAAATTTTCTAGTATATAATTTAAATATTACTTTAACTTCACTCATAGTTTGTTTTCCTGAAACTTTGTAATAGTTGTCTCCCAGCTCTGTGGCAACTAACCCAGAGATAGTAACTGAGAGACTATTAATATTCCCTAGGGCCAAAAACCAAGGGTAAGAGACCTTATAAACCAGAGACCTTATAAACCTTTATAAGGAGACCCATAAAAAACTGTCTTCAGAGAAGCGGTGCCAGCTAGATTGTTGGGATTTACAGGGATATCAGGTGAATTGACAACTCTGAATAGACTTGTCACTCCCTCAAGTTTCTTGCTAAGCATCTGTTTGTCAAGAGCAATGGAAACTTTAACAAGGAAGACGCTTAAAAATGCAATCATGGATTTCTTGGGCTCTCTGACATTAGTGAATGTAATTTATAGCTTTCCATACTATTATTAAGTTTCCTGACAGCAAGTTTATTTTATTTAAAGAATCCTTTCATAACATATATATCATATTTCATGTGCGAAAACAGATCATTATCTATTTCTTTATGAAACTGTGTTGTTCCTGATTCAGGGCACAGGCTTTACCTTAGAATTCCTTGTTGCTTATTTGTAACTTCATTTTCTGAGGGTGAGAAATCTGGTGTTCATGGTCTATATTAACTGATCAACTAAATATGTGTTAAAAGGTAAACTGAGTCATATTTAAATGTGAAGAGTTTATTTGAGCAAAATATCAATTCCACTGGGCAGTGCCAAACTGGAAGTGGTTAGGAGCTCCATGAACAGGAGCTCAGAGAGATTACATAGAGAAAACGTGAAAGCAAAGTAATAACATTTTTGACCACCTACAGCTCTAAGCTTTAGTTGGCTGTTGATGGTTTTTTTGAGATTCCAGTTTGGTACCCTGGAGGCATTTACAGAGTTAAATTTTTGCTTGTTTTTGTATTCTGCCATCAGAGTAGAAACACCTGAGTGTATCAACATCCTTGTTTAATTAATTTATATCATGTTATGCAATTTTAAAATTGCTAAACCTAGGGAAGCCTGGGTGGCTCAGTTAGTTAAGCTTCTGATTCTTCATTTTCGCTTAGGTCATGATCTCACAGTTGGTGAGATCAAGCCCCATATCAGGTGCTGCATCTCAGCATCTTTAGCTGCATCTCAGCTAAAGTAGTTGAATTTATATGTTGAATTTAAGTTTCATTTTGCTTAATATATTTATTAATTTTCCTTGAAACTTACTTTTGACCTATAATTTTTTAATTTGTGTTTCATTTTTTTAAAAATTATTATTATTATTAAGAGAGAGAGACAGCGTGAGCAGGGGAGGGTCAGAGAGAGGGAAATACAGAATCTGAAACAGGCTCCAGGCTCTGAGCCAGCTGTCAGAAAAGAGCCCGATGCGAGACTCGGACCCATGAGGCTTGAGATCATGACCTGAGCCGAAGTCATCCGCCCTACCAGCTGAATCACCCAGGTCCCCTTGTGTTTCATTTTCAAACATTTGGAACACTTCAGATATCTTTTTTTGTTATTGATTTCTAGTTTAATTCCTTTATGGTCTGGATGTACCTTTGAATAGTATTGTACCGCTTCATGGCTCTCCTACAAAGAGCTAATGCTCTTCCTCCTGAGATCTATGCCATAAAGAATATTTTTATAGAAGTTCCCCAACATTTTCTGTAAGTTCCCAAAAAGGTGCATGAATCAAAAGTCTAGAAGAGATTGTGGACACCCTATATTTGCAACCCTCAGGGGCTCCACTTTCTTTTGCCATGGCACATTCAGCTGGCTTCACCAATTTATGTTTGCCTTAGAGGAGTTTTCCTAAATGCTTCTTACTAACAGCCCATATGAACCAGAGCTTTGGTCGTCCTGACTCTCTTTAGGTTACATAAAGGTGGGTTAGCTTGGGATCCTAATGAAATACTATTGAGTTCCAAAAAAAAATGTGCAGTTTTTTCAGTTGAATTTTTTGGTTGCTTTATTTGTTCCAGTTTGAGAATGAAACCTTTTTCAACTCACTAATTCTGAGTAGAAGCTGGAAGTCTGGAACCTTATGCATATCCTTTTTAGTAAATTCCTGTCCTATTTGCCTCAGAATTCCCTTAAATATCTTTCAAGTTAGAGTCCTGACAATATGGTACTTAAAAAAAAAGATACTTGTTAAATGTAGAATGTAAAACTTATTTAGACAGGAAAAAGGATATGAAAATACTAGGTTTAGAATTTATATCAGATAATGTTATCTGATAATGAGGTTAGTAGAGAAACTGGAGAAGTTTAGAAAAAATAAGGAGACAAGTAACTAAGTGGCATGAGTTAAACTTAACTGTGAAGTAAAACTTGTGGTATCAATTCAGACTACAGTTAGGGATTTGGCTTATGAGGAAGGGATCAAGTGTAATGAAAGAAGTGGTAGGTGAAAACAAACCAGTTGATGTATTATTTTGGCCAATTCAATCATTACAGAATATTTCGGTAAATATTAGTACTTGGGAAAATGTCATGCTCACAACTTTGAAGGTAAACACGAAAAGTAATGGATCACTAAATGTATAAAGTTATCTATCATTTTATAGGCTTTCATTATTAGGTTTGATTCATATAGTAACTCCGATTAACATTCTTATTGTGATTTCACAAAGAACTGAAGTACAGTTAGGTAACTGACTTGAAGCAATATTGCTACAGCATTTGTGCCCCGCCCTAGTTGATTCTGAAGATCTCTTTTGGGTACACAGTTAACGTGTTTTAGTTTGTTTAGATTAATTAAACGAACCACCTTGATAAATCCATATCAAGAGTGTTGCCAATAAATGTTGCAATTCGCAAGAGAATCTGGATAAGCAATGACTTACTGGTATTATTGTAGATATTACACTCAAGTCCTCTGCTACAAGAACTGATAAAAAGCCCTAAATAAAACACAGTTAATTAAGAAAAATAACTTTACTAAAAAAAAGGTCACAAGTTTGTCCATCCATGACTATTTAGAAAGATTATATTAGTAAAGGCTCCATAATATTTTGTGAGGTATTACCATGTCTAAGGGTTTTTGATGTATAACTGGCCGGCAGTCCCCTATGAGTTTATATTCCACTAATGACACCACATACACTAACATATTGACGTACATATATTGCAAACAATGACAGTAAGTTTAGTTTATATCCATCTCCTCAAAGGTTACCACGTTTATCCCCTTGTAATAAGAATTTTAGCATCTGCTCTTTTGGCAACTCTCACATATACTATATAGCATTGTTAATATCAAATCGTAAAATAAGAATGAAAAGGGGTAAAAAAAAAAACCTGTTAAAACTTTATGTGTGTGCTTTAAAGGAGGCATATCCATGAGAAGGTGATATTACAGAATAGAAATTGTAGTAGTTATAGCTGAGATTAGTTAATGACTATAGGATCAATTTTTGGCTTTATATGAAGATCTTAACCTAGCTATGTAACTATGAGTCATTAAGTTGAACCAATACTTTTTCTGTCTCAGAATAATTGTGCCTCTGGAATCATGACGCTGCCACAAAGTGAAAATCAATATTTACCACTATGAGTTGTGGCTTATAATAGCAAAGATTATTATAAGTTGCAGTTTATTAATAATATAGGGCTTTTCATATCAAGAATATTAAGCAAATAATATGCTAAAATTCAGAACATAGCTCTTAACAAAGAAAACCGAGACCAGAGATTATTAGATCAAGGTATATGACAATGGCCTGAAGCAGAGCAGCCTTACTAGAGAATGTCTGTGTCTGAGGCAGGAGGAGAAAATTCAGGTGGATGAGGAGTATGCAGGAAAGAAAATCATCAGTAAGCTATACTCTGCTGCATAGAACAGTTGGTTGAATTATAATAGTAGAGGCAGAAGGAGAAAAAGATAGAAATACCTTGGCTAAAATTTGAAAGACAACAATTGAGTAGGTATCTAGACACAGCTCTTACCATAAATACTGAATAAACATGGCCACAAAGATATTGTTAGTGAATGAGTATAGTTTTGCAGCCTAATCTACTAAGGTTGGGTTTTAGCAGAACAGATACAATCAAACCATAATAGCAATAATGATTCCATTCATACCAAATATGTAAGTTAGGATCTGTAGTTAGGACACAAGAAGTTATCCCTATAAATGGAATTGTATTCCTTTGAAAATTCATAAATTAAAGCCTCAACTTCCAATGTGATTGTATTTGGAAGTGGTCTCTTGTGAGGTAATTAAAATTAGATGAGATCATGACAATAGAGCCTTCATGATGGGATTAGTGGCTTTCTGAGAAAAGGAAGAAAGACTTCTCTGCTTCTCTGCCTTGTAAGGACACAGGGAGAAGGTGGTGACCATCCACAAATCAGGGAAAGGGCTCTCACCAGGAAGAGAACTGGCTGATGCCTTGATCTTGGGCATGCTAGCCTTCATGTGAGAAATAAATGTCTGCTGTTTGAGCCACCCAAATGACGGTATTTTGTCTTAGCAGCCTGCTTAGATTAAGACAGTTATAAATATAGTTTAGGAATTCTACTAACCTAATTCTGATTATTTTAATATTAGATTTAAAGTTCAATAACCACTGTCAATAACTGAGAAAATATTCACAGATGTAACTGGATCTAAACAAGACTAGAATGAAGACACTTTGTTCTTTTATCTTTCTTTTTAAAAAGGAATGAGAGGGAATGCCTGAGTGGCTCAGTCAGTTAAGCATCCAACTTCAGTGAGCCTGAAGCCTGATTCAGATTCTGTGTCTCCCTTCTCTCTGGCCCTCCCCTGCTCTACTCTGTCTCTCTCTCCCTCTTTCAAAATAAACATTAAAAAAAATTTTTAAAGGAATGAGAGGATGGGGGTTCATGGGAGGGGGGGACATTTGTTTTTAAATTACTCTTGGAAGGCACATGCAGTTACTACCCTACTTTTCTCTTCTGCGGTACTTTTTCATTCTTTGTATTTTCTTATAAGTAAAAGGTAGTTATAACAGTAGGAGGTTCAATCTCCAGGATTTTTTCTGCCCTTTGCCAATTCACCTTTTATCAAAAAAATACTTTTTTGATGAAAAAGTATCTTGATTCATTTTGGAATCATAATGAAATTTTATCTAGTTCGTCATCTGAACTCACTCATTGTTATAGCTCCTAATATTTACTGAGAATTTTTTTTTGCCCAGATAAAGAGATTGTTCTTGCTTTCTCCACTCGTCGATTCTATGGCACCCAGGAAACGACCATATCTGTGACTAAAAGCCAGCTTTTTCTTAACTATTATATATATATGTATATATATATATACACATAACTATTATACATATATATGTATACATATATATATAATGACTGAGCTTACAACTCCAAAAAATGTGATCTTATTTACTTTACTGTTTTCTCAAAAAAATTAGTGCACATATAGAACACCAGTAGTTTGTCTAATTTAATTTTTAATCAAAGCATTTTATTTTACCACCTAAAAGATAATTAGGCTGGAAGTTTTTAAGTGTTGAAAGAATAAAACGATCTTTCAATCACCTAATTAATATAATGGTATAATAAACTACGGTAGAAGAAAATTCAATAATTTTGTTGAAAATCTAAATTTTAAAAATCTTACATCTTCTGTTATACAGCTTCCTTGGCTTTTATATTTTCATTTGATAGGGTTTCTGGACCTACTGAATAATTATAGTCATCAATGATTGTCCTCTGATGCAAAAGCTTCTACATTTGCGAAAGTATTTATTACCTAGTGTTTTTGAATATGTTGTAGAAATCATATAATAAAGATGCATTTTACTGTATCCCTAAAAAAATCCTACTACCTTACTTCCATTATGCTTCATTTTTGACAATTTCTTTTTCCAAATCTTTTGCTGTCTCTGTGTACAAAGCTAAAAGGAATTACATTTGGCATGCCATTCTTTTATCAGAAAACCTAATTCTTTTTGGGTGTTATTTATATTTTTACCACCTGGATGAAAAATACTTAGGTTCAAAGAGGGCAGAGCCATCTCATCTCTGTTTCTGTAGCTCCCCCCAAATCAACATTTCTATTTGACTGTGCCTTTGTCTATGCTCTTATAACATGTTTATGGCACTGGAGTTTAGGTGGATTCGCATCAGATGGACAGAGCACTGTTTTTAAAGTGAACTTCTGGAATGAGATGAGCAGTGGCTCTTGAATAGCATATTTTCTTTCCATTAGATATCAACAGTGACTTACAGATGACTCCATGAAACTACTTTAGTAACTGAATGTGATACCTGACAAGAGAGTCTCGTGTATCAGTAAACTAAAACAGTCTACCTTGAACAGTCTGATATTTTATTTATGCTGCACTCTTTTAGCTTCTCTAGGGAGAGTCTTTCTCAGTTCAGTTTTCCAATTATTCCATGGATTTTGGCAGGACCAAGGTACTCAGACTAAAAATAGATCATGTGTACAACTTAATTTTTTAAGACTTTTGCACCAGTTGAGAATTGAGAACTTTTATGCATTGGACACAAAACCAAGTAGTATTGCAAAAGCGTGCTATGGTGCAGTGATACTTAACAATTGGGTATATAGAGTTACTCATGGAACTTATTAAAACGTTCCTTACCTCCAGGGATTGTGATTTGGATTGTTGTGGTGAGGTTGAGGGATACATATTTTAACATGAATTCCCAGAAGATTTTGATGCAGGTTGCTGGATCAGTACTCGATAGAAAGCTAGCATGCTGGGCTAAGCATGATGATGCTATGTTAGTCTTTGATGCTTTAATCTTAGCTAGAATTTTTTTAATATTGTAGGGTTGCTATTGGTATTGAAGATCTGGCATAACCATTCGGTGTTATTTTCCTTCCATTAGCTAGTATTTTGTTTAATCCAAGAAACATACTTTAATCTAGTCTGCTTAAAGTAGAGTTTCTTCTCTTTAAGTTAAATAGATCTATGGCCTCTAATAGCTGAAAGGCTCCTCTGATATACTTTAACAACACTAACATTTTGAAGAAAAAGGGTTTTTATCTAACACTGTATATGTTCTCCAACATAACATACACTATATTTTTATTGATATTTCCAGCTTCTTAATTTGTTCCAATTCATTGGATTTTTATTTTTAAATATCTGATCCTACATATTTCTTTTACACAAGATTTAAGCACATTAATTTTCTTGTCATCTTTGAAGAAATCTATCACATGATTCTCAAAATTTAGAACACACACAGAACAGGTGCAACTCTATCTTTTGATTTGAATGCATTTGACTTGTTATGAAGGGCAAATTAATCCATCTTTTCAACAGCTTAATTTGTGAGGACACAATAGTAACATATAGAAACATGGTAGTTCTTACCAGTAAGCAGAAATGATATGGTCACTTTTTATGGTTGGAAAAATAACAGTAAGAAGAGAGAAAAGGGTATAGTATCTAAAGCCTTTTGAAAAATCTTTACCAGTTTGAATATTTATAACCTCCTAGTTATATTATGATTAATATTTTTTGCCTGGTATAGAGAACTGTCAACCTAAGTACATGGCCAGCAGTCATAGTTGAAATTCCTTGCAGAGGAAATCTGTACAATTGCATCTTGAAAAAAAGTATTTACTCCTCCAAAGATAAAATAACCTTGAAGATAAAAATAAGAAAAGTTTCAAAACACACTTGCACATTTTCTAATGAAATGACAAAGTTGTTTCCATTTTAGAAAGCATTTTTGACAATGTCCCATATCTGAGGTTAATGACAATATCTTAAGGGCATGAGTCTTGAAGGAGAGTAGAGTTGGTTCAGGAAATTGAAGGAAAAAAGGAGGGGGAAAATATATATATGGATAAGATGACATAGTACAGGACACAAAAGAATAAAAGTGAAAACAGGTAATCAAGAATATGAACTGCTCTAAAACTCAAATAAGAGCCATATCAACCCTGAAATGAGTTGTAAAAACATGTAAGTGCATACAACTAAATGTTTTGCAGGTTATGTCCAAATAAGTATTCAAATAATAACGACAAAAAGATGTGTCAAAACTTCTCCATGCTGAGAAATGGTAAATCAGTTGCTCTTACATGAAAACATTATTATTTACTGATTCCCTAAGTAATCACTGTTGGGATTTAGCACAAAACATGAAGGTAGAAAGCAATTTGTATACTCCAAATAAATAAATGAGCAACAATAGTGGGGTAAAGCACTTCTCACTTCTTATTCCTCTTATTCATGAGTAATTCTCTGCACTCGATATAGAAAAGGGAATTGTTGTGTTTACCTCTTTAGCCAGTTGACAAGTTCACATCCTTATAATGTACTTTGTGATTGACCTTAATCAAAATCACAATGAAAAATAGACTGAACTAAAAACAGAAAAAGCCTTATAAAGTTAGAAATCAGTACAATATTTTGTTAATTTTACTTCTAGAGTTTTTCTGTTATGCTGCCATTTATCAAGCAATCACTGAAAGTCTCTTTATCTGCATCAAATAGAATTAGGTTCATCTGAGTCAACAATATAGTTCAAGAATTTAAAAAGCATGCTCATGTATATCTTTTGATGAATATTTACAAAATATCGTTTGTAAAAGGTAATCTAACAAAGTCTTGGTAAAAAGAGTCATGAGAAAATAGGAGCAATGAAGTGGGCAAGAATTATTCTTTTTTAAAGTTTATTCATTAATTATTTCTGAGAGAGAGAAAAGGGAGAGAGAGAGAGAGAGAGCAAGTGAGGTAGGGGCAGTTAGAGGGAGACACAGAATCCAAAGCAGGTTGTAGGTCCTGCCTGAGCTGTCAACACAGAGCCTGACATGGGGCTTGAACTCATGAACCATGAGATCATGACCTGAGCCAATTCAGATGCTCAACCAACTGAGCCACCCAGGTACCCCAGGAATTCCTCTTCTTCTTCTTTTTTTAATTTTTAAAATGTTTTATTTATTTTTGAGAGACAGAGAGAGAGATAGAGTGAGAGCAGGTGAGGGGCAGAGATTGAGGGAGACACAGAATCCGAAAAAGTCTCCAGGCTTTGAGCTAGCTGTCAGGACAGGGCACGACACAGGGCTCGAACCCACGAACCGTGAGATCATGCCCTGAGCCAAAGTCAGATGCTTAACTGACTGAGCCACCCAGGCGCTCCCCCCAACCCTCACCCTCCACCAGGAATTATTCTTATAAGTAAAGCATGTTGATTTTGGTCTTGAGCAAGGTATATAAATCTATCCAAAGCAGATAAGAATGGTAGAATTATGAGAGTGAGTTTAAAAATAAGCAAATGTTCAGATTTTCTTTTTTTTTAATTTTTTTAATGTTTTATTTATTTCTAGGAGAGAGAGAGAGAGGGAGACACAGAATCTGAAACAGGCTCCAGGTTCTGAGCTGGCAGTCAGCATAGAGCCCTACACGGGGCTCGAAGCCACGAACCGCGAGATCATGACCTAAGCGAAAGTCGGACGCTTAACCGACTAAGCCACCCAGGCGCCCCGAAATGTTCAGATTTTCTTAAGTGGTGGTTGTGTATTTGGACACAATTAGATAAAAGTTGTTAAACAGAAAAACAGAAAGGAAAACAAGAAGAGATTTGAGTAGAATGATTGTGTAATGGCATATTATTGAAGTAGGTCATGTGTCACTTGTAGGAAGAACTAGAAGAGACTAACGAAAAACTAAGGCCTTAGTGAAGAGATATCTAAATACGCAAAAGAATCTGTTTTAGGTACAATAATAGTTACAACCCACCCATAAATTTCACCTTCACACCTTCAATAACCTGTGCTTTCAGCTCACTTCTTGTATCTTCACTCCAGTAATACATCAACTCCACCAAGACCTCCAGTGAATTTGTGCTCATCAAATTTTCACTGTCATTTACCTCTTTGATGTTCTCATTCCTCAGCTTGCATTACTTACATTCTATAACCAATCACTTTGTTCCCTTTTTTTTTGCAATCCCTTGCCCTCTCTCACTGTGTGGTGTCAGTTGGGGAAAAAAATGTTGACTCAATCCAAATCTTTCCCTACTCTGAACATACATCAATGCCTCAAAATATGCCTGGAGAAAAACAAAATATGCCTGGTACCTTACCAGTTGCTACCACTTAAAAATAAAGATAAACAGCAGGTCAATCAAATAACATTAACTTGTAATCATCTTGAACCTCACTAGTGCATTGAGTCTCACTCAGCTTTCCCCTTTCACGTCCTCTTTATCCTAAGTCCTCAGTAACTCTTCCCAAACCTCATTATTTCCCAATAATCTTGTATATGAAATCTATGAAAAAATAGATGTAATCAAAAGGGGATCTTTTAGAATCTAACGATCTAATCATATATTCTGCCTTCCCGACTCATTTAAAGCTATCTGCATAGTACATCCCATACCCTTTCTCCTTATCAAAGATATCATTCCAGTAAGTTTCTACTGGTCTTTTTTCTATGTTTTCAATTTTTTTTATGCCATACTGTATAATTCCCGCCAGAATAAAAAAGTAAGTTTCCTCGGTCTTAACACAACATCTTCCCTTTTCCACAATTTCCCAATAGCTATGCTTCATTAATTTGCTCTCCATTGCACTAACATTCCTCAAAAAGATGTATAGAATGTCTTTTTCATATTCTTGTCCACCTATTAATTGATTTATTTAAATTGAGATAGAGTTGATATAGAAAAAACTGCACCATTTAAAGTCTGCAAATACTGGCATGCCTGAGTGGCTCAGTCAGTTAAACATCAGACTTCTGCTTGGGTAATGATATCACGCTTCCTGAGCTTGCGCCCCACATGGGGCTCTATGCTGACAGCTCAGAGACGGGAGCCTGCTACGTACTCTGTGTCTCCCTCTCTCTCTGGCCATCCCAGGTTCTCTCTCTCTCTCTCTCCCTACCTCTCTCTTTCTCTCTCTCTCTCAAAAATAAACATTAAAAAAAATTAAAGTAAGTAAAGTGTGCAAATAAATGAGCTTTAACACAAGGAGACAGCCATGAACCCATCAATACAACTCAGTGTTCATATGTGGTGCACTACAAAGTTTCTTCAAATACATGGTCCACCTCCTCTCCTGTCCCTTCATAGCTCTACCTTTCCCACTGCCCCACAACTAGAAAGCCACTCCTCTCATTTTTGTTACTATAAATTAGTTTGAATTTTATAAAATGTTATATAAATATATAATCATAAAAATATAATATTTACATTGTATTTTATAAAATATACCATATAATATAAAGTACGATCATAAAATATGTAATATTCTATTTTCTTTCACTCAACATAATTCCTTTGAAATTCATTCATATTATGGCACATACAAATAGTTAACTCATTTTTCGTGTAGAGTGGTATTTATTGTAAGAAAATATCACTATTTAGTAGACTTTTTGCTTCTTACAAATGCTATTAACATTTCTGTACAACTTTTGGTATGAAAATGTGCTTTTTATTTTATTAGGTAAAAACATATATGGAGTGATTAGAACATATAGTAGGTGTTTGTTTGACATTTTGAATAAATGCCAAAGTATTTTCATGTGGGATGTAACATTTTACATTCTTATTACAAATGTTTGTATTGTAAGCTTTTCATATATAACCAATATTATGCTGAGGCAATTTCCTCTTATTCCTAATTTGTTGAGTGCTTTTCTCACCAAAGAGTGTTGAATCCTGTCAAATATTTTTTTTCTGCATCAATTGAGATGATCATAGTACCAATCAGCAGACTCATATGAGAAAACAATTCAATACCCGAGAAATAAACACCTAAAAGGATTATAGGGAATGCTATGGCATCACACAGGGCAGGTCATAGCTGCAGTTACCACCAGCCAGACTGGAAAACTTCATAATTTCTGGGACAATGCGTAATGGAGCAGAAAGGATCTTGCCTCAGTATTGGGGAAAAAATAAACCTAGACTTCAATACTTTTTAATATCCCCCCAAGAGAAAGGAGAGCCTATCTGAAAAAAAAAATGTCAAAAATTTCCCAAGTTCCAGGAGGGAAATGAACTTAAACTTCAAAAAGCTCAATTGATTCTAAATAATAAAAGAATCACAAGATCCTACTAAGACACACTGTAATCAAACTATTGAAAGTTACAGAGACTCAAATATAGAAGAGAGATCCTATTATATCAGCAGACATTCTAAGCAGAAATCCTGTAGGAAAGAACTGAGTAGGATGGCATATTAAAAGTACTAAAAGGGAAAACTCTCAATCAGGCACACATTGTATCCTTCAAACTCTAGCTTCAAATATCTCACACTCATCCTTATGTCCATAACTCAGGGAGTAAGGTTGGCTTCAAACATGGCCCCTCTTTTCCTGAACTAACAGTGGGAAACTCTCAAAGCAGTAAGCTGTGACAATGATAGAACTCATCTCTTTTGTTTCTTTTCACTCAAAAAATACTAGTTTTCATTGGGTGATCAACAGTGTCTTAAAAATGAATGTTTCATATATTTTGCTTGTGTTTTAGGTGTTTCAAGCAAATGAGTAGGCCCAGTCCCTATAAAAGTAACATTCTTTCTTAAACTCATTGCACTTAGGTTCTCTTCCAATATTTCAATCAATACTTCATTGAAGCTATTCAAATTCATCATGATCTCCATATTGCTGAATCTAACGATCATTCTCATTTCTCATTTACTTCATTTCACATCAGCATTTGACACAATTCTTTTTCCTTATTTTGTTTTATTTTATTTTTTATTCCTAAGGATGCACATTACCATTGTTTTTCCCTATATCCATAGCTACTCTTTCTTGTTTTTTGATTGTTTGTTTTTGGGGGGTTTTTGTTTGTTTGTTTTTTTGGTGTGGGTGTGTGTGTGTGTGTGTGTGTGTGTGTGTGTGTGTGTGTGTGAAATACCTAGAGGGTCTCCAAATTTCTGGAAAATCCCAGAATCAGTTATACATCTTTTTTTTATAGTCCCACTAAACCTATTCGCTTGATAACTTCATTTAAATCTAATAGCTTTCAGGGGTGCCTGGGTGGCTCAGTCGGTTGAGCGTCTGGCTTCGGCTCAGGTCATGATCTCGCGGTTGGTGGGTTCGAACCCTGAGTCAGGCTCTGTGCTGACAGCTCAGAGCCTAGAGCCTGCTTCAGATTCTGTGTCTCCCTCTCTCTCTGCCCCTCCCTTGCTCATGTTCTGTCTCTCTCTCTGTCCCAAAAATAAATAAACTATAAACAAATGTTTTTATTCAAATAGCTTCAGATATCTTTTATTTGCTGACACTCCCAAATATATACCTAGAAACTATATCAATGCCTAAACACCTAACTTCCTGCTCAAGATCACTACAAAGAAGTGTAACAAATATCTCAGTATCCTAATTGTCAAGACTAGACTCTTGATCCTAACTCCCAAACCAGGTCTCCTTTCTCCTCTCTGAAACTCCTACCCCCAACTTTCCTCCTCAGCTGATGAAAAAAATCCTTTATCTTTCCAGGTTCTCAGGTCAAAATTTTTGAAGCAATTTTATATCTCTTTCTCTTTTCTTTTCCTCTTACACCCACATTCAGTAAAAACCTTGCTACCTATGACTTTTTAAAAGATGTGTAATTTGCTCATTTCTACAACTACTCATCTAAGCCACCATCCATTGCTCATTTGGATGTCTTTACTGTCCTCCTAATTAACATATCTGCTCCTGTTCTAGCTGTTATCCCGTGATATCTCATTATCATGGCAGCCCAAGTGATCCTGTTAATTCTGTGCTTTCTGTGGGATAGGAGCCAAAATTCTCAGAATGATCTTCAAGGCTATATGATCTTCCCCCCAAACCCCACTAGTCAGTTTAACTTTATCTGCTACTTCTCTCTTCCTTGCTCAGTATTTTTTTATGTTTATTTATTTTTGAGAGAGAGACAGACTGAGAGAAAGAGACAGAGAATCCAAACAGGCTCCATGTTATCAGCATAAAGCCCCATCCAGGGCTCAAACTCAGAAACGGTGAGATTATGACCAGGGCCAAACAGTTGAACTTTTAATTAACTGAGGCACCCATCTTTGCTCAGAATTCTTCAGACACTCTAGCTTGCTTACCTTATTTCAACTATGTAAGTTATGGCTCCTCCTTATGACATTTATATTTGTTGCTTTTCCTGCTTGTGAAACTTTCCCTAAATGCATACCTTCCTAACTTCTTCACTTCCTTCAAATATGCTCAAAAAGAAAAATAAATACCACAGTAGGTTGTGTTATAGGCAAGGGACTCTAAAATTTAAAAATCCAAACCATTTATAATTAGTAACAGGTCTGCCCAAACCCTTCCCTGAATGGAGACATTATCGTTATTATATTAGACAGTAAACACACTATTCTGGAGGGAGACACTATATCTTCTAAAGCTGTTCATTATTCAAGAGTCTTTGAAAAGACAGTCTGAAGCAAATCAGTCAGTATCTCTGTTCTCAAGATATGAATAAATATCAAATATAAGGAAAACATCTAACAATAATTAATATAAAGAGTCCTCCACATTAATGTAAGAAATAAATAAAGATTTAAAAGGAAGATTTGGAGGAAAAAATATCACTATTAATGAACAATACCCATTCAAAAAGCATAATAGCATCAGTTAAAGGGAAAGTAAATATTAAAAAAAATCAAGAACTTGGGTGCCTGGGTGGCTCAGTCAGTTGAGCATTCGACTTTGGCTCAGTTCATGATCTTGGGGTTCACGAGTTCAAGCCCTGCATTGGATCCTGTGTTGACAGTTCAGAGTGTGGAGCCTGCTTCAGATGCTGTATCTTCCTCTCTCTCTTTCCCTCCCCTGCTCACACTCAATCTGTCTCTCTCCCTCAAAAATACCCCCCCCAAAAGAACTATTTCATAGCTGTAAAAATGACAAAGACTAAATTTACCTGACAATGTTGAGGGCTAGTAAGGAGTCATGAAACAAAATATTTATACACTGTTATTGGTATGAAATTTGCTATATCCAAGCATAATGAGACATGCAACTGCACACTCATCATCATTGAAAAAAATTAAAACCATTCTAATGTACATAAGAAGAATAGAGGATATATTAATATATTAGTCTGACTGGGCTGTCATAACAAAATACCATAGACTGAGTGATTTCAGGGACAGAAATTTATTTCCTCACAGTTCTGGTGAATAGAGATACAAGGGGAAGGTTTTGTCGGATTCAGTTACTGAGAAGGGCTCTCTTCCTGACTTGCAGATGGCTGCATGTCGCTGTGTCCTCATGTGGCCTTGCCTTAATGCATTCACAGGCAGAGCAAAATGACTTTGTTGTCTTCTTTTTCTGATAAGGCCACTGGTCCTATATAAGGCCCTATAACTATGACCTCATTTAACTTTTATTATCCTCTAAAGACCAAAACAGTCAAAATCCAACCACAGTCAAATTAGCGTTTAGAACTTCCACATATGAACTGGGAAGGAGGATACATTTCAGTCCATAGCATCTACGGTACCACAACAAACATGAATGAAATAGCACTATATGTGTAAAGGTAAAGGTAAATTTAGCCTATATATATAGTTTTGAGAGAACTAAGCACATTACAGAAAAATGTGTATGTTGTCATTAAGAATCAGTTAAAAACACATAAAGCTATATGTGTGTTTAAAGACATCTACATATGTATAATAAGCACTAAATTCAGGACACTGTTTACCTGTACTGTGGTAAGAGGGAATTGTATCTGGGAGGATAATGGGACTTCAAATGTATTGTAAGTATTTGGTTAGTATGCAAACATTAATTACATATTTTTGCATATCTTTAATTATTTTATTTTATTAAAAAAATCTAGGTTTACTTATTTATTTTGAGAGAGACAGAGAAGGAGGGAGAGAGAGAGATAATTCCCAGCACTGTCAGTGCAGCACTCCATGCAGAGCCTGACATGGAGTTTGAACTCACAAACCATGAGATCTTGACCTGAGCCAAAATCAAGAGCCAGATGTTTAGACAACTCAGCAACCCAGGCACCCCTATCTTGAATTATTCCAATAGAAAGCTAAGTCTGGAGAGCACTAAAATAAATATGAAAACAACTATACAGGAAAAATACATTTTCCTTCCTGTACTCCAAAATAACCAAGTCTTGTTAAATTGTTCCCTCGCATCAAGAACGTACCCAACCCCTCACAGTTTTAATTTGTGTGTGTGTGTGTGTGTGTATGTATGTGTGTATGGTGGGGAGATGTGGGTTTCTTATTTTTTTAATGAGTAAATAACTAAAGCTTATTATCTGTGATTGCTCAAGAATATTGAAAAACAATGAAAATAGTCATCTAAGGATGAAGTGGATAAACATATCCACCAAGCTTAAGGTAAGGGTGAATATCAATTGGTTCCATGGAAGTAGACTGTGATGTCCTAAGTGTGGAGAAGCTTGACCTCCAGGGTTAAAATGGTAATGACTGGCTAACCAAGTTTTACCCTGGGCACAAGATCACTAAGCCAATGCCAAAGTTTCCAATAAGCTAGAGTCTGAACTTCACTAGTCCCATCAGTTTTTTTTAAATCTTTTATTTATGAGAGAGAGAGATAGTGTGAGCACGGGAGGGTCAGAGAGAGAGGGAGACACAGAATGTGAAGCAGGCTCCAGGCTCTGAGCTAACCATCAGCACAGAGCCCGATGCATGGCTCTAACTCACAAACTGTGAGATTATGACTTGAGCCCAAGTTGGGCGCTTAACCGACTGAGCCACCCAGGTGCCCCTAATCCCATCAGTTTTGATCACAGTCATTTTAATAGTGATCAAACGGATAGAAAATAGTACTTGAATATTTATTCAAATTAAGCTTTTTTTTCATCTTAATTTGGAAGTCTTCTGGTTATAATTTTCTTTCAAAATGGATACAGCATATGTTGTTGGATTTTTCTCATATCCAGTTTATGGATTAAAATTTAAGCCCCCCATCGGACTCTGTGCTGACAACTCAGAGCCTTGGAGCCTGCTTCAGATTCTTTCTCTCCTTCTCTCTCTGCCCCTCTCTGGCTTGCACTCTGTCTCTCTCTCTCTCTCAAAAATAAAATAAAAACATTAAAAAATTTAAATATAGCCACATTTTCATTTACTGAAAATAACCATAAACATAACTTGTGATATCTGTTTTATCTATAGCTATTTTCCATGACTCCCACCACATTCCTCCTGGAGAAGTCATTTAATACTAAGTTTGCATATTATTTTAGATGACTGTATTTCATCAACTAAAGATGACATATATTTACTATATTTAAGATATTTTGATGACTATTTGTTTTTGCATTATACACGAAAAGTAATTTATACTTTTCTTATACATCAAAAAGTAAAGACTTTTTGAAACATTTGTTATGTATCTATACCAAAGGTACTGCCAGAATATATACAGGTAGCAATTCATTTTCTACTTTTATAAACCTTGATTTATCATGTTAGTTTGGGCTGGATCTGCTACCTCTCCTTCTCATCTCTCTTCTGCCTTATATTTCAAGGATATTATTATAACTTATAAAGTTCTAAAGATGCCACTGAGTTATTGTTCTAAATAATCTCTTCCCTTTAAAATAATGGATTCATAAATGCCAAAATGAAAATGTGCCCTTTATAAAATGTAACTTGATTTTACTAAAAGAGGACAAAAAATAATTCTTCATCTTCTTGCCATAAAAATATGACTAAAGTAATAAGAAATGTTTTATAAACTCCACTAATTTAGTAGTTCTTTTCTTGATAATGAGTAAAAGTGCAACACTGTGGAATTTAGTGTTAAAGGAGATGTCTTATACACACACACACACACACACACACACACACACACATGCATATGCATGTGTAATTACCCTAACAAATTAGGGTTCTGAATAATAGTATCATTACTTTAAGAGACTACTGAGAAAATAAATGTTGCCTGTTTTCTACTTATAAATTCTCAGTGTCCCTAGGGATTTATCAAGACACACTCACTAATTTTGGAGTTAAATTGAACAATCTTTTTAAATTACCAAGATCTTTAAAAATCTGTAGAAATAGTGGCGCCTGGGTGGCTTAGTCGGTTAAGCGTCCGACTTTCGCTTAGATCATGATCTCGCGGTTCGTGGGTTCGAGCCCCACGTCGGGCTCTGTGCTGACTGCCAGCTCAGAGCCTGGAGCCTGTTTCAGTCTGTGACTCCCTCTCTCTCTGACCCTCCCCTGCTCATGCTGTCTCTCTCTCTCTCTCTCTCCTAGAAATAAATAAAAATAATAAAAAAAAATCTGTAGAAATAATTCTTCTCTATTTAATCAAACTAAAAGACCCCAAGATCTCTTGGTAAATAGTATGAAAAAATGTATTCAAATAATATCTATGAAAATGTCCGTGATTTCTTAATACAAGTACTTTATTAATCTTTATGAATAATAACATATATAAACATCACATACACATACACACAAAATCTGATACAAACTATAAAACTTTGTGTTTTTCTTTTTTCAGTGACTTCTTTTTACTTACGACTTTGCTAAGTGCATTTTTACAAGTAATAGCTAAGGTATCTTTAAAGATACAAGGTTATGAATCTCAAAACTTAATCCATTAAAGATCTGTAAAGCTTACAGGATATATGATAAGCTTTTAAAGCCTTAGGTGTGTACTAACATCTAATTGTAATTAGTAGTTCTTGATATCTGGGAATAACACTCTTCCTAAAGTTGATACAAAAGGCAAGAGTATTTTATACATTTTTCTAATCATTATGTCTCTAAATAGTATTTTTTCCTGTTTTGTCATGAATGAACTATTTACCTTGATCCTTATCAGATACAGTGGGGCCATATAATTTATTGCTTAAACTCCAACATTTGGCCATTGAAAGGAACTACTAAATACTAATCTGTTAAATTTGTATTCTTAAAAAAAATAGAAATAATTGTATCTTGACACAGTTAAAGGCAAATTCTAAAACTGAATATTCTCATTAATAATTAAAAATAAGATCAGAAGAATAATTATTCATCATATACATTGCATGTGTTTATGGCTAAACTATAATTTATCAACTAATTAGTAGCTATTCTGAGAGTACAACAAGATATTAATGATCACCCCAAAATAACTGTTGTGAATGAATTTTCATGGACAATTCAGCAAGTATATCTATTTACAAATTAATTTTTCATCCATATCTACCCTTAATAGTTTATTACTACACTTGGTGCTTTTCTGACAATGTTTTAATTGACCTATTTTACTATTTTTATAAAAGTAGCAGAGGGGGCGCTTGGGTGGCTTAGTCGGTTAAGCGTCCGACTTTCGCTTGGGTCATGATCTCGCGGTTCGCGGGCCCCGCGTGGGGCTCTGTGCTGACTGCCAGCTCAAAGCCTGGAGCCTGTTTCGGTCTGTGACTCCCTCTCTCTCTGACCCTCCCCTGCTCACACTGTCTCTCTCTCTCCTAGAAATAAATAAAAGCATTAAAAAAATTTTTTTAAAAAAAGTAGCAGAATTTTTCCTACATATTGTATAGTTAGTACATTTAGAATAATCGATCTCTTCATATGATCTGCTTAATAATGGATATTTCCAATTCTTTCAAATATTTAATTTGAAATATTTTGTATGTACTTTTGTTTTCTGTTCTTACTGCTTTACTTCTATGAATTATACATGATAAACTCACCAAGCATTTCACTTCTTTGTCATGTTCATTTGACTGCTTTCCCAAAGTCAGATGCTACATAATTATAGACTTCCCCATTTTCATCTTATTTCAGAAAAATATCACACTTAAGTGAGAATCACATTCAAAGATTTCTAACTCATTTTGATTTGCTCCCAACCACAATTCTAGAATTTAGAAGTTAAGTCTAATATACAACCTCTTGTATAGTTTAACTTTTTATTACTAAATTCAGTAAAGTATAGTTACTATCTTGCTTTTATTGAAATACGTGTTACTGTTCCTTGGTTTACCTGTTTTACTTTAAATAACCTCAATTTGGCAAACTGAATCTTTTGGAGTTCATATATTAAGTAATTCAATAAAATATTTTTGAGGCCTGACTGTAACAACACATAACAAAATTTAGAAAACTCATTAAGAACAAAAACAAAAATGTGTAATAACGTTGTAGAAAATTTAGGTTGACTTACCAAATAATTCTTCACATGCTCAAATAGTTCTAAAATCAAACTGATGCAGGATAGCAAAGAGAGGAATCGTACAGAGTAAGACTATACAGAATACTTAAAACAAATAAATATCAGTGTTTAAAGAATGTTAGTTTGATACTTCAACTGAGGAGACAAAAATAAGTTTGAATTTATCAAGGTTAGCTTGTATCTCAATTCGTACAATATTGCTACGTTTTTGGTTGCAATAGCGTGTTATATACACAATACAGCCAATTCTAAATGCATTTATTTATTATAAGTTTTGTAATGCAGTAGGGGCATTATGTTTATTACATAGCATGTGCCACCAAAACTGATTTACTATTTGAAGCATATGATAACATTGAAATAACTGTGAAGTTTTCCTCTACCAGTAGGTTCAATATATTATGAGATATCACTGCATATTCTGTATATATACAAAAATATTAGGGAATGACAACAAATAAAATTAATTTAAAAGAGCAGTCCTTTGCTATAAATTATAAAGTCATTTATCTTTCACCTCCAAATGATAGAAATCAAGAATCTATAATATATCCATCTCAAGACTTAATACATCCATCTCAAAATCAGCATTTTTGAGCCCCCAAATTCCACTTCTCAGAAAATATTATTTCAGCAACTTCCATTCTCTAATATTATCTGCACTTAATTCTTGTACCATGATGTATTATATTTTCCTTGCATCTTCATATTATCACTTCTCTCAAGACCACTGACAATTCCTGAAAATGACTGACACAAAACTGACTTTAATAGAAACAACCTTATAGGCCTCCAATGTAAGTAGAGGAACATCTTCCACTAGCTTCTGGAACAGACTGATTTTCATGGTCTAAGATAAATAAAAACATGTAATTTTCTAGGTCCAGAAAAGTAGCTATGTTTTATTTCAGTGAGTTAGAAAAGTTAGCTCTCCCATGTGTTGGGACACTAGAGTAGTACTGAGAGTTTAAGGACGGGCTTGAGAACAGGACAGTAGACCCTGGCCATGTTTCTGTGCATCCAGGGCATCCATAAGAAAGGAAACTGAGGGGCACCTGGGTGGCTCAGTCAGTTAAGCGACCGACTGGCTCAGGTCATAATCTCACAGTCAGTGGGTTCAAGCCCCACGTTGGGCTCTGTACTGACAACTCAGAGCCTGGAGCCTTCTTTGGATTCCGTGTCTTCCTTTCTCTCTGCCCCTCCCCCACTCACACTCTGTCTCTCTCAAAAAATAAAATAAAGACAGTAAAAATTAAAAAAATAAAATTATAAAGCAAGGAAACTGAACTACTTATTTTACTGTAACAAAAATATCCATGCAATGATATGTACTCCCTGGCTTAGAGAGTGAAAATACAGTGGGCCAATGTTCTGAGGTTCTTCTTTCAATAGATTTCTCGCTTCAAAGAGCTGTTAAAATTACCAAATTTTGAGCACAGTTCTATGAGGAATGAGGACTGTATTAGGATCTTACAACAACCTATCATTACTTTGTATCTTATATATTCTTTCCATTACTTGTTTGCTCTTTCAATAATAAACCATGTTTAAAGCAATCTTAATCAAGTTAGAGTGGTCACCTGACTAACCCTTAACTATAGTCTGCTTTTATATGCCTGACTCATTTGACTATGACTTGAAAATTTTGAACTCAGAAGACATATGCATTATTGAGTTTGTTAGACTTGTCTTTAGGGACAGAACTTTCTATGTCTGCTACTGGAGAAAGGTTACATTATGTAATTTAGAGTCATCCTTGTTTTAAATTCCTGTTGTTACATTGACTGTGTATCTTTAAGTAATCTGGCCCTGATCTTCTTTCTCACTAAGGGTTTAATTTTCCCTTCTTCAGATAATATCTTTAGCTAATATCATTAACCCTTTTTAAAATAAAATTTTAAATAATGTATAAATACATATGGAATATTCATAAATCTGAAGTGCACAGAGTAATGAATTTCAAAAGTGTGATAAGCATCCTCTTTACAAATAGAAAATGAGTAGCCTTGCAGAAGCCCTCCCATCTTCATCTCCCAGGTATGTTTACCTCAGATGTTATCAGTCACTCTTCTGACTTTTAACATTAAAATACTTTGCCTTATTAAGAGCATTATGTAAATGGATTCACGTATGATCGTTCCTGTTCATGGTGGTAATAGAGTGGATTTTACACAGGAATACTGTTGTTATATGTAGAAAAGGTGAAAATAAACGTAATATAAAGCAGCCTGCAAGCATGAGAACCCTTTATATAATAGCATTATGACTACCCTAATGAAATGTAAAAGATTTGGCCACAATGTGGGGGGGATATTTAGTATTACAATTAGTTATCTCACTATACAAATGAGGTAAAAGGAGATGGAAATTCATGGAGGCTAATTTATTAGATAATATAATATAAAAGAAACATCAATATTATCATGTTTTCCTCTTAAGTAACCCATTCATAATTAGGGCAGTGACATATGTTACAGATGTGTTATTTCCAAATGTATTACAGAACTTAGGAACTATGCAACTGTAGATTACACAGAGGTTTTTAAAAAGGCCTTTGTAAGACCTCTAGGTATTGAAAAAATACTTCCAGAAAATCTTACTTTGGAATTTCTAAGGCAAAAATCACAGTACTGACATTGTCAATGACTTTTAAAGGGCAGAAAACTTCATATCCCTCTTAGATAAAGTCTGTCATTCACATTACCAAACATCAAGACAATGACCAGGTTAACCTTGGTTTTCAAGGTCTCTTTGTTTGTTTTTATTTCCCCTTCTACTTTTATATTATACTTGTAGTTCAAAATATAGTTTCAGAGCAACACAGTAGTGTACATAGCCTCAATTTAATACATTTAGAAGTCATTACTAATAGTTTTTTTCTCTTGTTCTGAAAATGTTGAAATAATCCCAAAAGCTATGGGGTTATAAAGATCATTTACTTGTCTATGTCTCAATTTATCTGATTATAAGGTGAGAACAATGTATCCCACCTATTTTGGTCTTTCGGATTTTAAGACTTAATGAGTGCAAGAAGTTTCTAAAGACTTTACAAGAAAGTAGGCATATAAATAGTATTAATGACAGGTATGCTAGATAGCAATGCGAAATGTGTGAAACGTTATTTCCAAATATCAAAAAAGTCAAAACATGCACTTTTATCAGCTCTTAGCACTAACCTCTAAGAAAATCAAAGACCTTATTTTTGTGTAATAATCTCTGTCTGGAAGCTATTTAGCTCACAAATTTTAAAAAAGCATGCCCAAATGATGGAAAAAGGTTTGTAGCATTAAGAAAATATATACAAGTTTAATATAGACTTACAGAAGCGTCTGGGTGACTCAGTCGGTTGAGTATCCAACTTCGACTCAGGTCATGACTCACGGTTCATGGGCTCGAGCCCCGCGTAGCGCTCTGTGCTAACAGCTAGCTTAGAACCTGGAGCCTGTTTCAGATTCTGTGTCTCCCTCTCTCGCTGACCCTCCCCTGCTCATGCTGTCTCTCTCCCTCTCTCAGAAATAAATAAAACATTAACAAAAATTTTTAAAAAATACAGACTTATAGAAATAATGTCAGATAACATGGTAAATAACACTTTAAAAAAAAACAAAACTACTGGATCCTTTTTGAAACAAGATGAAAATGGAATAGATATGTCTGTCATCTATAAAAATAGTGTCATTTTAAAAGTGGAGAATGTAGCTAAAGAAGTACCCAAATGGCCTTTTGCTCTGTCTCTTTTAGGAAGGAGTGTAATCTTCAAAATTAAAAGGAAAAAAGTAAACAGAGTATATCACAGGTGATAAAATCATGTTGCCCTGAATGAATTCAAATCCATAGACCCAAGGAAGTTAGAGAAGCCATTAGCCATTACCCCCAAACATGCTTTGACAACTTCTAACCAATAATGGAAAAAGGAAGGCTTTTCAGAATACTAAATGGGCAAATGCCCCAATTTTTAAAAAATGAATACTCTTCTAGATAGAATACCAAAAGGATGGTTTTTAATTTCTTCAAAGAGAATTCAACTCTAGAAGTTATTGACCTGTTTGGAATTAGAGCATATACTAGAGTCCACCTATCTCAACATAGTTATTTTACAAATTATAAAATCAAAGTGCAGAAGTTTTAGTGATTTTCTACAGTCTTCGCCAAATGAGACTACATTATTGTATTTGAAAATTGAGCAAACCATGTAGCCTTCCTATGGCTTTGTTTCTCCACATACAAAATAGGATTAAACAAGGATTTTGTTTAAAATATCCAGTTTCTACTTCAAAATGTATGCATTCTAGTACATGGTTTTAGATTCTCTTCAGAATTGAAAAAAAATCTAAACCTGTGTCTATATGAATCAAGAATTATACACGTTTATTATGTCAATTGCACTTTTATATACACATTGAGAAAACCATATGGTGAGTGTGGATTTGATTCTGTAGCCTACTTGCTGTTTTTATGCCTTTCTGCATGGAAACATGACTCCATCTGTACTTCTTGTCCCTGGAGCAATGATAAGCCTTGTCCTTCCATCCCACACCTATTTCGTGAAGGTTTCCTCTTCCTCTCAAATCTGCTCAGAATCTTATTCCAATTCTTTTTGCTTGAAATTTATCCCTTGTTTAATTCCTCTGGTGAATTTGACAGTATTCTTTAAGACAATCTGCTAAAGAAGTTACAAGTAGCTGCATTAACGTTCAGTTATATAGGGAAGTGACAACAATACTTACTTATTTCCATACTGATTTCTTGAATGTGCTTAAGATCTATTACCCAACAATCTCGAAGCTCCTACAGAGTAGATGTAGGAGTGATAGAGGGAGGACAGAGGGAGATACACTGAAGTAGAGATTTTTTAACCATAGAATCCACAGACGATCTTTTACAAAATAACTTTGAACAATCCACTGCCTATACCAATTAAATCAGAATCTCTGGAAGTGGGGATCTGACATCCATCTTGTAAGTGCTTCCCAGAAGATTACAATATGCAGTCAAGATTGATAACTACTAGAGAAAATATCCTTTGATATTTTCAACTCCGTCCACACAGAAAGGGTAAGAAATAGAACCTCTCTAGGGCTTAGTAGAGGTGGTTGTTGCATAAGAGAGACACAAGGCCATGTAAGAGAAAAAACAAAGTCATCTCATTACAGTCTACCAATAGCTAAAGGTCATGTAAGCAATATTAGCAGATTTCCAATGCACTGAATTTAAAAGAAAGACAATTTCTTTTTAGCAAGTAAAGCAAGAGGAATAATCTCTTTTAACATCTTTACTTGTAAGTTGGCAAAAAAATCTCAAAAATAAATCATAATTGAAAATAAAAATCTAACGAATGAGATACAGCACTTTCCTGAACAATACTGCTAGACTTAAAGAATTGTGTCAAGAATGCATTTTTTGTGATTAGAATATTACACTGCAAAATGAAAATGCTGGTGTGGCTTTTTTTTTAATTTAGTTGCTTATCTTATTAAATTATAATTTTCTGTTTATAAATAAAAATGTCTTCCATATTGATATTTAAAACCATTGCCTAAAATGATATTATTAGCAATGTTAATAAAATGGTTTAATATTTCTCCATGTCATAGTCTTAGAATTGAGTATTTTATGTCTGCTAATTTGCTTCTACTCTTTCATTCAATAGCATCTTGAACTAGTTTGCTATAAGAAATAAAACTAAAAGAGGTATGGTGATATGCATACTTTCGTCCACAAAAAAATAAAACTGTTAAATGAATTTAATTGTGCTTGGCTTCCCAGCTTCCCCCACAATTCAATATTTGGTATTGGAGTATGTAAGTGAATGACCGCACAGGCAAGTGTTAAGGATGTTGAAACAGCTTGTCAAGTTAAGCCAGAGGCAGCAGTGGTAGGAGACTGGCAAGAGTGGAGTCAAGGCAAGAGTGTTCGAACTTCAAGATGGACCTCCTCCAAGAAAGTCTGGGTCTATGTATGTGATAGCTCAGAAGAGGACAAATGCTTTGAAATTGCCCATGGAAGTGAAGCCTGTGGTCCTTGCAGAGTCACCAGGTTTGGGGATCCTTTGAAGAATTTCAGGCATTAATATTGCCTGAAAGTAAGTCTGTCATTGTTAACGCTGCTGACCAAATATGAATCTTTGAGGAGACCCAGAGTTTGAGTTTCAATCCTTGCAGGTCCAGGGAGCCTGTGTAAGAATGCCTGAGTAATTATTGAGATGCAGAGAACAACTAATGTCACCGATCAAGCTCACCATGTCCAAAGGAGCAAGAGAGGGCTACCTCAAGAAACAAGCCAAAGTACACATGTTGGAGAGTCCCTAATACCAATACAAGTAGGGAAATAAAACAACCAAAGTCTCAACAAGAGAGACCAAGAGACACCATTCTGAGAACATTTCCTGAATGGACAGGCCCTGGGCAGTCAAAGAGCCTTCTTTAATACAGCAGTACTCGCAAGTGCAGAGTGCATAACAAGCTTTTTAAAGCTAACAAGAGACAGGGGCGCCTGGGTGGTTCAGTCGGTTAAGTGTCTCACTTCGGCTCATGTCATGATCTCACAGTTCATGAGTTTGAGCCTCGCATCGAACTGACAGCTAGCTCATAACCTAGAACCTGCTTTGGATTCTGTATCTCACTCTCTTGCTGATCTTCCCCTACTCACACTGTCTTTCTCTTTTTCTCTCTCTCAGAAATAAATAAATCATTTAAAATTTTTAAATAAAAAATTTAAAAAAATAATAAAACTAACAAGAGACAGAAAGCAAAATAAAATGACAAAATGGAAGAACTCTCCTCTAAAGAAATCCCAAGAAGAAATGATAGCTAAAGAACTGCTCAAAACAGGTATAAGCAACATAACTGAACAAGAATTTAGAACACCAGTCATAAAATTAATCGCTGGCCTTGAAAAAGGCATGGAAGACATCAGAGAAACTATTGCTACAAAGACTATGGAGCTTAAAACTAGTTGTGATGAATTTAAAAATGCAATAAATGAGATGCATAATAAAATGGAGGCATCCAATGCATGGATTGAAGAGGCAGAGAAGAGAATAGGTGAATTAGAAGACACAGTTATAGAAAAAGAGGAAGCCAAGAAAAAGAGAGATAAACTGATCCAGGACCACAAAAAAAGAGTTCAGAGCTGAATGATACACTCAAATGGAACAATATCCATATCATAGGAATTCCAGAAGAGGAAGAAAGAGGGATTCCTTGCTGAAGGAGTCCTTGAGCAAACTAGAGCAGAGAACATCCCCAATCTGGGGAAGGAAAGAGACATTGAAATCCAACAGGCACAGAGAACTCCCCTCAGATGTAACATGAATCGATATTCTACACGATATATCATAGTGAAACTGGCAAAGTATAAGGACAAAGAGAGAATTCTGAAGGCAGCTAGGGAGAAAAGGGCATTAACATACAAAGGGAAACCTATCAGAGTGGTGACACACCTATCTACTAAAACTTGACAAGCCAGAAAGGCATGGCAGGAAATCTTCAATGTGATGAACAGAAAAAAATATGCAGCCAAGAAATCTCTATCCAACAAGCCTATCATTCAGTAAGGAAAGAGAGATAAAAGTCTTCTCAAATAAACAAAAATTGAAAGATTGCATCACTACTAAACCAGCCTTACAAGAAATCCTGAGGGGGACTCTGTGAGGGAAATGTTGCAAGGAACGCAAGGTACCAGAGACACCACCACAGCATGAACCCTACATAGAACACAATGACTCTAAACCCATATTTTTCAATAATAACACTGTAGGTAAATGGACTAAATGCTCCAATCAAAAGACATAGAGTAGCAGAATGGATGAAAAAACAAAATCCATCTATTTTCTGTCTATGAAAAACTCATTTTGACCTGAGGACACCTTCAGATTGAAAGTATCTGATGGAGAAATATCTATCATGCTATTGGAAGTCAAAAGAAAGCTAGAGTAGCTATACTTCTATCAGACAAACTGGACTTTAAAGTAAAGGCAGTAACAAGGGATGAAGAAGGGCATTATATAATAATTACAGGATCTATCCATCAGGAAGAGCTAACAATTATAAATATATACACACCAAATACAGAAGCACCCAAATACATAAAACAATTACTCACAAACAGAAACAATCTTATGGATAAGAATGTGCTAATAGCAGGGGACTTTAATACTCCATTTACAGCAATGGATAAATCAACTAGACAGAAAATCACTCAAGAAACAATGGACTTTGAATGACACATTGGTCCAGATGGATTTGACAGATATATTTAGAACTCTACATCCTGAGCCATGGAATTCACTTTCTTCTCAAGTGCGCATGGCACATTCTCCAAGATAGATCACATACTGGGACATAAAGCAGCCCTCAACAAATATAAAAGAATTGAGATCAAGTATGCACACTTTCAGATCACAGTGCTATGAAACTTGAAATCAACCACAGGAATAAGTCTGGAAAACCTCCAAAAAATGGAGGTTAAAGAACACCCTACTTAAGAATGAATGGGCCAATCAGACAATTAGAGAAGAAATTTAAAAATGTATGGGAACAAATGCAAATGAAAATACACCAATTCAAACTCTATGGGAGTTTGGCAGTCCTAAGTACATTGTTCTCCAGGCGTCTTTCAAGAAATTAGAAAAAATCCAAGTACAAACTCTAACAGCGCACCTAAAGGAACTAGAGGGAGAGCAACAAGAGCACCCCAAACCCAGTAGGAGAAGAGAAATAATAAAAATCAGTGCAGAAATAAATAATATAAGAATCCAAAAACACAGTTGAACAGATCCATGAAACCAAGAGTTGGGTTTTTGAAAACATAAACAAAATTGACAAACCTGTGTAGCTGGGCTTCTCAAAAAGAAAAAAGAGAGTACCCAAATAGACACAATCATGAATGAATATGGATTTATTACAACCAATCCCTCAGAAATGCAAACAATTATCAGGAAATACTATGAAAAATTATATGCCAACAAACAGGACAACCTGGAAGAAATGGACAAATTCTGAAACACACATGTACTACCAAAATTCACACGGGAAGAAATAGAAAATCTGAACAGACCCATAACTAGTGAAGAAATTGAATCAGTTATTAAAAACCTCCCCCAACAAATAAGAGCCCTGGGCCAGATGGCTTCCCTGGGGAATTATACCAGACATTTAAAACAGAATTAATACCCATTCTTCTAAAGCTATTCCCAAAAACAGAAATTGAAGGAATACTTCCAGACTCATTCTATGAAGCCAGCATCACTTTGATTCCCAAGCCAGACAGAGACCCAGCAAAAAAGAGAACTACAGCCCAATATCCTTGATGAATACGGGTGTAAAAATCCTCAACAAGATACTTGCAAATCGAATCCAACAGCACATAAAAATAATTATCCACCATAATCCAGTGGGAACCAGTTACAAAGCTGGTACAATATTCACAAATCAATCAATGTGATACATCACATTAACAAAAGAAAAGGAAAAACCACATGAAAAAGCATTTGACAAAATACAGCATCCTTGAGAAAGTCAGGATAGAAGGAACTTACTTAACGTCATAAAAGCCATCTATGAGAAGCCCTCAGCTAACATCATCCTCAATGGGGAAAAGCTGAGAGCTATCCCCCTGAAATCAGGAAAATGACAGGGATGTCCACTCTCACCATTGTTGTTTAAATAGTTCCCGAAGTCCTAGCATCAGGAATCAAACAAACAAACAAAAAAAGGTATCAGAATTGGCAAAGAAGTCAAACTTTCACTTTTTCCAGATGGCATGATACTCTACATAGAAAACCCGACAGACTCCACCAGAAGCCTACTAGGACTGATCCATGAATTCACCAAAGTTGCAGGGTACAAAATCAATGTACAGAAATTGGTTGCATTTTTATACACCAATAATGAAGCAACAGAAAGAGAAATCAGGAAACTGATTCTTTTCACAATTGCACAAAAAACCATAAAATACCTAGGAATAAACCTAACCAAAGATATAGGATATCTGTATGATGAAAACTATAGAAAACTTATGAAGGAAATTGAAGAAGACACAACGAAATAGAAAAACATTCCATGCTCACGGATTGGATGAATAAATATTGTTAAAATATCATTACTTCCCTAAGCAATCTACACATTCAATGCAATCGCAATCAAAATTGCACCAGCATTCTTCTCAAAACTAGAACAAACTATCCTAAAATTTGTATGGAACCACAAAAGATCCCGAATAGCCAAAGTAATATTGAAGAAGAACACCAAAACGAGAGCCATCACCATCCCAGACCTTAGCCTCTACTAGAAAGCTGTCATCATCAAGACAGTATGGTATTGGCACAAAAACAGACACATAGACCAATGGAACACCAATAGAGAACTCAGAAATCGACCCACAAATGTATGGCCAACTAATCTTTGACAGAGCGGGAAAGAGCATCCAATGGAAAAAAGACAGCCTCTTTAATAGGCGGTGCTGGAAGAACTGGACAGCAACATGCAGAAGAATGAAACTAGATCATTTTCTCACACCATACACAAAAATAAACTCAAAATGGATAAAGGACCTGAATGTGAGATAGGAAACCATCAAAACCCAAGAGCAGAAGGCCAGAAACAACCTCCTTGACCTCAACCGCAGCCATTTCTTACTTGACACATCCCTGAAGGCAAGGGAATCAAGAACAAAAATGAACTATTGGGATCTCATCAAGATAAAAAGCTTCTACACGGCAAGGGAAACAATCAACAAAACTAATAGACAACCTACAGAATGGGAAAAAATAGTTGCAAATGACATATCAGATAAAGGGTTAATATCCAGAATCTATAAGGAACTCACCAAACTCCACACCCAAAAAACACATAATCCAGTGAAGAAATGAGTAGAAGACATGAACAGACACTTCTCCAAAGAGGACATCCAGATGGCCAACAGACACATGAAATGATGCTCAGTGGCCCTCATCATCAGGGAAATGTAGATCAAAACCACACTGAGACACCACCTCACGCTGGTCAGAGTGGCTAAAATGAACAAATCAGGAGACTCTAGATGCCGGCAAGGATATGGAGAAACGGGCACCCTCCTACACTGTTGGTGGGAATGTAAACTGGTGCAGCCCCTCTGGAAAACAGTGTGGAGGTTCCTCAAAAAAAATTAACACTAAAATTCCCCTATGACCCAACAATAGCACTGCTAGGAATTTACCCCACGGATACAGGAGTGCTAATGCACAGGGACTCATGAACCCCAATATTCATAGCAGTACTTTCAACAACAACCAAATCGTGGATAGAGTCTAAGTGTCCATCAACTGATGAATGGATCAAGAAGATGTGGTTTATCTATACAATGGAATACTCCATGGCAATGAGAAAGAATGAAATCTGGCCTTGTGTAGCAACATGGATGGACCTTGAGGGTGTTATGCTGAGCAAAATAAGTCAGGCAGAGAAGGACAGATACTATATGTTTGCATGTATAGGTGGATTTGGAGGAATTTAACGGAGGACCATGGGAGAGGAGAAGGTGAAAAACAGTTGGAGAGAGGGAGGGAAGCAAACCATGAGAGACTCTTGAATGCTGAGAACAAACTGAGGGTTGAAGACAGTGGGGGAGAGGGGTGGGAGGTGATGGGCATGGAGGAGGGCACTTGTTGGGATGAGCACTGAGTGTTATATGGAAACCAACATGAAAATAAACTATTTAAGAAAAAAAATGGTGTACATACAGAAACTTGCATGTGAATGTTTATAGTAGCTTTATTCATAATTGTTAAAAACTGTAAGCAACCAAGATATCTTTCAATAAGTGAATAAACAAATGGTAGTATTTTTATATAATAGAATCTTACTCTGTGATAAAAAGAAATGAATTATCAAGCAATGAAAAGACATTAGGTCAATTTTGTTAAGTAAAAGAAGCCAGTGAGGATACATACTATATAATTCCAATCATATGAAATTGGGTATAAGACAAAATATTTGGACGAAAAATGATTAGTGGTTGCCACATTCTTGGAGGTACTGAGAATTGAATAGGTAAAGCACAGGTGAATCTTTGGGACTGTGAAATTATTCTGCATGATTCTATGATGCAGGCTACATAACTTCAAACATTTGTCAAATTCATAGAATTTTAGAGAAAAAGAGCAAGCCTTAATGTATATAAGTTCTACAAAACTATATTTTAGTAGGTCAGGGGACCCCTGAAGGGAATACAGATTTGTACTAGATAATCAATGTGTACTAAAAATGTATAAAACAACTTCACTAAAGGGGGAGAGATGGAGATGGAGAGAAAGTGTTGACCTAAGTAACTCTGGAAATGAAGACTAAAAACACAAGAGATTACTACACATAAGCACTGAACTCTAGTTGTTGACACAGTTGTTTCTCACAGGAGTACGGTTAACAGTTCCAATGCTATCATACATGTATATCAGAATAGAACAATTAAGTAAGTGGATGATGGGTAGCGGGGCCAAAATTCTCACTGTTGGAATAAGAATATTTTGATTAGCAAGGGAATGAAGTTATCATAATACATTTGATAAACACTTTACAAGTTGGAGACATTGTTTAGAACCCACGTTTACCTGAATATAGATATAGATGGTTACATAGGAATATATTTATAGATTTTTTCATACAATCCTACAAATTGTCTATACAATTTGTATAACATTTGTATTGTACACAAATATTACAGGATACAAAATAAGAGTATAGTATTGTATATTCTTATTTTTCCTTTCTTTGTCATCTAAAACGTCTAAAAGCAACAAGCACACCTAAAGCTTCATTCTTGGTTTTTAATCTCATTGCCCAATAACAATACAGAAACAAAAACAAACAAAGAAACAAAACTTCTTGAAAAAATGGATGGTGTTAGGAGGACTAAATTTATTCATGATGAGCTTGGAGCAACCTATAGGACTAGAAATCGAGGAAGTATTCAAAATAGCAAAAACAAAACCAAAAACAATGGAATACTACTTGGTGATGAGAAAGAATGAAATCTGGCCATTTGCAGCAACATGGATGGAACTGGGGGGTATTATGCTAAGTGAAATAAGTGAGTCAGAGAAAGACAGATACCATATGTTTTCACTCATACGTGGATCTTGAGAAACTTAAGAGAAGACCATGGGGAAGGAAAGGGGGGGAAAAGTTACAGAGAGTCAGGGAAGCAAACCATAAGAGACTCTTGAATGTTGAGAACAAACTGAGGGTTGATGGGGGCCAGGGAGAGGGGAAAATGAGTTATGGGCATGGAGGAGGGCACTTTTTGGGATGAGCACTGGGTGTTGTATGGAAACCAGTTTGACAATAATTATATCAAAAAACAAAAAACACAAAAACAAAATAATAGATGAAGGGATGCAGAAGCAAAATTATAGAGCTTTCAATAGCCAAAACTGGAACCATTTAAGCAACCAAATAAAAACCATTTTGAACTGTAACATATAAAATTAACAACTGGGTTGAGCCGCCTGGGTGGCTCAGTGGGTTAAGCATCTAACTTCAGTTCAGGTCACCATCTTGAGGTCGGTGAGTTCTAACCTTGCATCAGGCTCTGTGCTGACAGCTCAGAGCCTGGAGCCTGCTTCCTGTTCTGTGTCTCCTTTTCTCTCTGCCCCTCCCCAACTTACGTCTGTCTCTCTCTCTCTCTCAAAAATGAGTTAATGTTTGAAAAAAAATAATGTTAATATCTGGGTCTATACTGATTAAATAAAAGCTAGAATAATAAGTCAATGGGAAAGAATAGACAGATCACCCATACAGAAGAACTTCAGATAATTCATATAGATACTCTACCTACAAGGAGAGGGAACAGTATTCCCTACTGCTTAAGGGTGAGATGTATATGCTAACTTTACTCCAAAAAAATACAATATGAAAAGGGAGAAAAAATAGAGTAGTTTTATAGTGGAATAACCTGAAAAACGCTACCTCAACCAGATGGGAAAGGTCAACATCAACATTCATAAATTGTGTTAATAGTATGTATCTTTGATAAGATGTGATAACCCCAATCTTACCATGAGAAAAACTTCCAACAAACTACAGTAGAGGAGAATTCTTCAAATTAACCCACCAGTACTCCTAAAAACTCTCAAGGTCATCAGAGCGAGGAAAGTGTGAGAAACTGTCATACCCACGAGGGTCCTAAATAAATACCACAATTAAATGTATGCGGCATATCGGATAGTCTTATGAAAAATACAAAGAATATTAGGTAAAACTAAGGAAATATGAACAAAGTATGATTTTACTTAACAATAAGGTATCAATACTGTCTAATTGTAACAAATTTACTATCTGATATAAAATATTAATAAGGGGAGAACTGAGCGCAAGGTGTATGTTCTCACCTTTTTTTGTCAGTCTAAAACTGTTCTGAAAATTGATGTTTATTTTTTTAAAAAGACAGAGAGACATAGATCTTTCCTCTTTATTTTTGGAAATTTCATTCTAAGTTGTTTCAATGTAAATGAATATTTGACGTCTGCTCTTTCAAAAATTTTAGCAAACGTGAGTAGTGATGCATAAAACATGGTTCGTTTCCATCGACATGAGTGTTTGTCTCCTTGTATTGAAGTTTCAAAAAAAGGCATTAATAGAAATATCACGAGAGATTTTGAACTGTGTGAACTTGATGAAAGTACAAATGGGAAAAGGACAATGTCCTCAGTTAAGGACTTTAAACTGTATCAGAACTCGCTTCCTCTCCTGTGGGAGACATTCATTTCAGTAGTAAGAACACATTCCTTTTTGGTAGGTAAGGTTCGCTTGCAAATTAGATGTTCAGATTCAGATCTAGTTCACTACTTATCCCTTCCTTCTTCACTCAGAGTTTCCCGCTTAGCTCATGATCTTGCAGTGTGTTTGAGAGGCATGGTTTATTTATGCTTCATGGTTATTACTTCTTCTACTTTTTTTCTCTTTCTTCTGGATCTTTCAGAATAGGCATGGAAGAAGTAGGGGTTAGGATTGGGTGGAATAAAATGTTATTTATTTACTTACTTATTTTTAATGTAACTATTGCTGCTATCATAATTGTCTCTGGAATGTAACTGGATTAGTGTAAATAACCCTTTACTGCAGGTGTCTTTTTGTGAGGTGTCAGTATATGTTCTTGAAAGTTCTTGTGCACATGTACGCTGAAAATTTACTTTATATAGGCAATGTGAGTTTAACCAGCTTTTTAAATCACTCCACAATCTTTGGATCCTGTCTTTGATGATGCACCACACAACCTCATATTACTACATTATTTTTGCACAAGGATACAAATTCTGGCTATGACAAAACGTGGATGTTCAGGAAGCCCTTTCCCCTCATTCTGTCCTTGACAATAGTTTTAGTCAGGTTTCCAGGTTTGGTGTTGCAGTACAGGTGCAGTGAAGACATCAATCTGTATGTGCATATGTGCCCCAAACCCCAGAGGACGTATGTCAAGTTCTCCTAAATGCTCTCTAACCATGCTGTTCTTTTTCTTTAGGGCAATAACTTCCAAATCTGATATATCCTACTACTTCAAATAAATGTTCGTGGTGGTATAAGAGGAAACATTTGACTGTTCTTTTTAAACCCTTAAGAGGTTTTCTGGAAGTTAATATGCATGCTTTATCAACTGTTTTTATAAATATTGGTAATTTCATGGAAATTATGAGCCAATAGAAAAAGTACTATAACATCTTGTGACAGACACAGAAACTGTATGATTGTTTAGTATAAGCTTAACTGAATCTCTGTCACCTTCATGGGCCAGTTTGGTGATTAAATTCATAGAATCATAGAGGGTCATATGCCCGAAAGAAGAGAGTTGAAATGTAGGTAGAAAGGGTATCTTTGGAGCACCTGGGTGCCTCAGTTGGTTAAGCATCTGACTCTTTGTCTCAGGTTTTGATCTCATGCTTAATAGGCTTGAAGGTTTGAGCTCCATGTTGGGCTCTGCACTAACAGTGCAGAGCTTTCTTGCGATTCTTTGTCTCCCTCTCTCTCTGCTCCTTCCCTATACATGCTTTCTCTCTCAAAAATAAAGAAACATTAAAAAAAAGAAAGGGGTGTTTTAGCCTGAGAGTGAAGACATTTGGTGAGAGGAAACACTGTACTGTGCATTCTGATATACTACTAACACTAAAGTGATATTGGAAAGCTAACTTTCCAATATTGTACATAATTAACATTTCAAATATGTGAACATTACATGAAAATTCATCTAAGAGGACTGCAGAACATAAAGTTTTGCCATGTCAAGTGTTCTGAATTCTTAAATGACCTAAGATATCAAAAACAGTTTGTGAGGTCTTGTTTTAAAGAATAGAATGAACTAATATGTGCTTAACATACAAATCATACAAAATGTTTGAGGGTGATACAGAAATTACTTTAGATTTTGAAATGTCACAGTTAAAACATAACTATCAGGGTTTTGTTATTCTGTACAGGCATACTTAGGAGATCTTGTGGGTTCAGTTCTAGACCATTTCAATAAAACAAATAGCACAATAATGCTAATCAAAGGGATTTTTTGGTTTCCCAGTGCATATAAGGGTTATGTTTACACTATACCATAGTCTATTAAGTGTACAATAGCACTTTTTTTCTGGAAAAAAAACATTACTGAAAAAACCTTTTCTGAAAAAAAACCTTAATTTAAAAATGCTTTATTTCTGGGGTGCCTGAGTGGCTCAGTCAGTTAAATGTCGGCTTAACATGACGTCGGCTCAGGTCATGATCTCATGGTTCATGAATTGGGGTGCTGTGTTGGGCTTTGTGCTGACAGCTCAGAGCCTGGAACCTGCTTCTGTGTTTTTGTTTTTTCTGTGTTTTCTCTGTGTTTTCCTCTCTCTCCATCCCTCCCCATTCCCCCCTCTCAAAAATAAATAAATACTAAAAACATTAAAAAAAATAAAAGCACTTCATTGCTAAAAAATGTTAACAATCATATAAGCTTTCAGCAAATTTGTAATCTTTTTCTGTTGTACCTTTTTTGCTGGTGGAGGTTCTTGACTCATGCTGATGGCTGCCCACTGGTCAGGGTGGTGATTACTGAAAGTTGGGGGGGGGGTAGCAGTTTCTTAAAATAAGACAACCTGATATTTGATGCATTGACTCTTTTTATACATTACTACTCTGTAGCAGGTGATGTGGTTTGATAACGTTATACCCACAGTAGGGCTTCTTTAAAAATTGGAGTCAGTCCTCTCAGACTTTGCCACTGCTTTACCAACTAAGTTTATATAATAGTCTACATTTTTTGTTGTCGTTTCAACAACATTGACAGTATCTTCACTAGAAGTATATTCTATCTCAAGAAACTAATTTCTTTGCCTGCTCACAAGAAGCAGTCCTCATATGTTAAAAGTTTTAACATGATATTGCAGCAAATTAGTCTTATATTCAGGCTCCACTTCTAACTCTAGTTCTCTTGCTGTTTCTACCACATCTGCAGTTACTTCCTTCACAGAAGCCTTGAGTTGCTCAAAGTCATCCATGAGGGTGAGAGTCAACTTCTTCCAAACTCCTGTTTGTATCGATATTTTAACCTCTTTCGATGAATCACAAATGTTTTTCATGATATCTAGAAGATGGTTTCATCCTACCCAAAAGGTTTTCAATTGACTGCCCAGATCCCTTAGAGGAATTACTATCTATGATGGCTACAGCCTTACAAAATGCATTTCTTCAATAAGAAGACTTGAAAGTTGAAATGATTTCTTGATCCATGGGCTGCAGAATGGATGTTGTGTCAGCAGACATGAAAACAACATCCACCTCATTGATCATCTTCACGGAGCTCTTTTATGACGAGGTGGACTGTCAGTGAGCAGTCATATTTTGAAAGAAACTTTGTTTTCCCTTTTTTATGAGCAGTATGTCTCAACAGTGGGCTTAAAAACTGAGTAAACCATGTTGTAAACAGATGTGCAGTCATTCAGGCTTTATTGTTCCTTTTGTAGAGCACAAGTAGGGCAAATAATAATAATCCTTAAAGACATTAGGATTTTTCAGAATGGTAAATGAGCTCTGGCTTCAACTGAAAGTTACCAGATGTATGTATTAACCCCTAACAAGAGAATCAGGTAGTCCTTTGAAGCTTTGAAGCCAGGCATTGTCTTCTTTCTAGCTATGAAAGTCCTAGTTGGCATCTTCTTTTAATATAAGGCTGTTTGATCTATGCTGAAAATCTATTGTTTAGTAGCCACTTTCATTAATGAGCTTAGCTACATCTTCTGGGTAATTTGCTGCAGTTTCTATATCAGCACTTGCTGCTTCACTATGCACATTGATGTTATTGAGATGACTTTTTTCTTAAACTTTATGAACCAACCTCTGCTAGTTACAAGCTTTTCTTCTACAGCCTTCTCACCTCTCTTAGTACTCATAGATTTAAAGAGTGCTAGATCCTTGCTCTGATTAGGCTTTGGCTTAAGGGAATGTGTGGCTGATTTGATCTTCTATCTAGACCACTGAAAATTTCTCCGTATTAGTGATAAAGCTGTTTCACTTTCATAACATTTGTATGTTCACTGGAGCAGCAATTTTAATTTTCTTCAAGAAGTTTTACTTGCATTCACAACTTGGCTCACTATTTAGCACTGGAGGCTGAGCGTTTGGCCTATCTCTGGTTTTAACCTGCCTTCTTCACTAAGCTAAATCATTTCTAGCTTTTGATTAAAATGAGAGATGTGCAACACTTCTTGTCGCCTGAACACTTAACGGCCATTGTAAGGTTATTAATTGGCCTAAGCGTTGTGTCTCAGGGAATAAAGAGGCCTGAAGAGAGAGAAAGAGGCAGGCAAACACTGGCCCATGGAGCAGTCAGAACATATACATTTACTATCAAGTTTGCTTTCTTTTATGGGTGTGGTTTTGTGTGGCCCAAAACAATTACAATGTTAACATCAAAACACACTAATCAGAGATCCCCTTAACAATAACAATTATTTTACTTGTTAAATATTATTATACTTAATATTGAGTATTAATTATTATACTTGTTAAATATTATTATACTAACAAGTGTAATAATAATGAAAAAGTTTGAAACATTGGGAGAATTACTGAAATATGACTCAGAGACACAAAGTGAGCAAATGTGGTTGGAAAATCTCTGTTGATAGACATGCCACAGGGCTCTCATAAATCTCCAATTTGTAAAAAGCACAAAATCTGCAAAATGCAGTAAAAACAAGCACATAAAACAAAGTAAGCCTGTAATAGTTCTGATAACACCAAAACTTTCAGTTTGATAATTTTGGCTGTTATTTCACAGAATAAAGGGAAGTTAAATATAGTGGACTAGCAATTGCTAATTTTTTAAACTGTCTGTTTAGGGTATAATTTGAATTTGCCACTCTCAAAAGAAATGATATCAAACTGCCCGGCTAGCTCAGTCGGTAGAGCGTGAGACTTTTAATCTCAAAATAAATGATGTCATTCTTTCTCAAACATTATCTATTCATCATGGGCTGTTAGTACATTTTCTTAGACGAGAGTGACAGTTTTCACCCTAGGAAGTAGCTTTTATCTAAAATGTGTCTTGCATTTAGCCTATTATCCAACAAAACTAGGGCACTATAAGGGATTTTAAAGGATTCTGATATAACTCTGGAACCAGCCCCACCCAGGAGGGTGTAATTTCCTTTACAATCAATACTAGAGCTGAGGGTGCAGTGAAAATTCTTGAGGTGCACTTCTCTTGGCATTTGTTTTGATTAAGCCTACCACATTTCTATTCCAAATGTATTCATTTGGCCAGCACAAGCCAAAATATTAGGATAATTCTTTTCTTAATTCTGTACATCCATGTGGAGTATTGTTAAAAAAAAAAAACAGCAGATGCAAGAATTATTTCAAGTAATATAGAAATTATTTCCTCTAATGTGTCTAGTTAGTTTTTTTAAAAAATTTATTTCTGAGAGAGAGAGAGACAGCATGAGCAGGGGAGGGTCAGAGAGAAAGGGAGACACAGAATTTGAAATAATCTCCAGGCTCTGAGCTAGCTGTCAGCACAGAGCCCGACACGGGGTTCGAACCCATGAACCATGAGATCACGACCTGAGCCAAAGTCGACCAGCCTACCAACTGAACCACCTAGGCACCCTTAGTTGGGTTTAATTGCAAGTTGTCTACAATCGACTAAACTAACTATAAAAGGATGTTACATTTGAGATAATTTTAGTTATAAAACTTATTATAGCCTTTCTTCTTCTGCTTTTGTGTGTATATTGAACTAACAGATTCTTGAGCTGTGAAAATGTTATCCACATATCTAAGTTTACTCGTCAAAAATTTTAATAGCTATAATTTCAAATAAAATATAAGACTAACAATCAAAATTCACATTTAACCTTTTGTTTTTATTAATGTCTTGTTTTATCTATCATAAAGGCAAAGAGAAGACAAGCAGGGAATAAATTAAGTGCATTGTCTTCATTCAGTTTCTATGTCCATTTGGATTTCTAGCTATGTCATTTGAGAACATCATAAAAAAATTTATTCTCTCCACATCTCACTCTTCTATATTCTTCAAGGTAAGTTATTCATTCATAATTTCAATATACTGGACCATCTTCCTAAGCTTATAAGGATATTATATGCATTAATGTGTATGAAGTGCTTAGCATAATGCCTAGCTAAGTTAGTTATTGTTATGATTACTAAGAATTTTTTCAAAGGGGAATATTTTTAAAATAGCTATTGTCACTTTTTCTAATATATTTACTAACTGAAAGAGTCACATTAGAAAGACTTACACAGAATTCATTAGATGAAAGGGAAAATATTTTATGATCAACGACCAGCACAATTTTTTTCTTAGATGCTATTATATTCTATATTTGATATTTGATACTATATTTGATAGTGTGTCTTTTTTATTTACTCTGTGTGTTACCAAGAAGAGCACTCCATTGTCCTTTCAGAACTCATTTACTCTAAATTACAGGGTTAAATCCCATATCCCATAATTTCTTTTAGAGTTCTGTACTTAGGAAGATGTAGGTGTTCTTTCTTCTTAGTTTGTATTTATATTATGATCATTATTTGCCACAGTAACTGCTCATCATCTTCTCTAGTATCAGGAGTGTATAAGAAAGCGTATAATCCAGGCTGAACAAATATACAACTTGTTTTTCTAATAAGGCATATGCATGTGTGCATTTGTGGGAGAGGGGCTGTTTTAAAAGTTGCTTACTTGAAAAAAATAAAAATAAATAAAAATAAAAGTTGCTTACTTGACCTTAGCAGAAAATCACAAATGAAAACATGTCACAAAGATATTTTCAAAGTTTCTAGTCTTTTCCCATGTTTTAGAGTTCACACATTTGCCCCCTTTACCATCCTCTCATGAGAAATGACTATTGTCACCTTTTATTCTACCATCACGAGAAATGCCAACAAACATATTAGGAATGAAATTAATTTCTGGACCCATTCTTCTTCCTCATATGTATGCCATGATTCCAAGCCATTAAACTTGGGTTGTGGCCAAGGGTCACATCCTGCAAGTCACTGATGCCTACTGAGAACATTCACATTATACAGAACACCCTGCTGTTAAATGTCTGGAGATAAACTGTGGGCTAAGTTTCTGCAGGTTAGATTCTTTTATTCACTGTGAATACTCTCCATCTACCATGTGCCAGCAAATATTTAACTCTTTTTTAAAAAGATTTTTAATATTTTTAAAATGTATTTCTGAGAGAAAGGGAGTAAAAGACAGTGTGAGCAGGGGAGGGTCAGAGAGAGAGGGAGACACAGAATCTGAAGCAGGCTCCAGGCTCCGAGCTAGCTGTAAGGTCAGCACAGAACCCGATGAGGGGCTCAAACCCATGAACCATGAGATCATGATCTGAGCTGAAGTCAGATGCTTAACCAACTGAGCCACCCAGGCACCTCCAAATCTTTAACTCTTGAAGTTTTCTTAGTGAGCTATGCAGATCTACAAAGAAGATTATACAGTAAATGGAGAATTGATTACAGAAATATTGAACAACATAAGTCACAGTAAGAAAGAAAATATTTCTTAAATTAGAAAATATCTGATACGCCACATGGAGAGGAGTATCCTTTAATTTTCATTATGCTTTTCTTGGAACTTATTGAAATGCATGAAGTCAGTGTTGTTAAATGGATGTTACATTTTTAATCTCTTAGAATCAATGATTCAAGGTTCTAGATAGATTTTGGTCTCTCTCTGAGTGGGTAAATAGCCATTTTTCCATTTCACTTAAAAAGGAATTTTATAACTGTTTCTGAAACACACATAAAGAAAATACATCTGATTACTAACTGTTTTATGCCCAAATGCGTTCCACTGAATAAGCAAGAGATGATTGAATTAATAAATGGTACAGATAACTCTCCTGGTCATTAAAACACTACCCCAGTATCAATGTCCTGTGATAATACATACCATCAATGAGGAACATCTCTTTCCTCCTTTCATTCTTGAGACATTCCTCTGAGAAAGTAGATAGATAGAAGTAGAAACAGAAATATAAATAAATAGAAATAGAAATAGATATAAACATATAATAGATTTAGAAGGAGTATAGACTTACAGAGTTGATATATGGTGGACTAAGAACCAAGGATTTGAAGTCAATTGTGTTAGACTTTAAAATCTACAGAATTACATATTATTGTGACAAAATATTTTACAGATTATATTTCTTTTATTTCACCAAACATTCTCAAAGATAGGTTTGTTCGGGTTTTAAGGAGGCAAAAGTGTCTCATCAACCCAGTTGTCTCCAATTTCATATTTATGGGTGTCAACTAGAGTTAACCGCTGAATAATATTCATTTGAACTATGCAGGTCTACTTATACACAGTTTTTTAAAATATATGAATTGTATATAGCATTGTAAAGGTATTTTGCTTATGACTTTTAATAACATTTTTTTCTCTAGCTTACTTTATTATAGGAATATACTATATAATACATATAACATACAAAATATGTGTTAATCAACTCTTTGTGTTATTGATACAGTTTCCAGTCAACATTAGGCAATTAGTAGTTATGTTTTTGGGGGCTCAGAATTTATAAATGGATTTTCAACTGCATGGAGGGTCAGTGCCCCAACCCACATGTTCTAGAGTCAATATACACCCTGAATTTCTGCTTTTTAAATTTTCATTTAAAATCCATCTTTTAGGGGCGCCTGAGTGGCTTAGTCGGTAAAGCATCCGACTTTCGCTTAGGAAATGATCTCGCGGTTCGTGGGTTCGAGCCCCGCGTCGGGCTCTGTGCTGACTGCCAGCTCAGAGCCTGGAGCCTGTTTCAGAGTCTGTGACTCCCTCTCTCTCTGACCCTCCCCTGCTCACGCTGTCTCTCTCTCTCTCTCTCTCTCTCTCAGAAATAAAACATTAAAAAATTAAAAAAATAAAATCCATCTTTTAATATCATGAGATAAATATAATTTTCAGTCATCATTAAACAAAGCAGCACGTATGAGGATGTCTGGGTAGGTGAATTGAGAAAAGACAGCATTAAAGAAAGACCACTATTAATAATAATTTATATTTGGGGCGCCTGGGTGGCTCTGTCGGTTAAGCGTCCGACTTCCGCTCAGGTCATGATGTCGCAGTTCGTGGGTTCGAGCCCCACGCCGGGTTCTGTGCTGACAGCTCAGAGCCTGGAGCTTGCCTCAGATTCTGTGTCTCCCTCTCTCTCTGACCCTCCCCTGCTCACGCTGTCTCTCTCTCTCAGAAATAAATAAAACATTTAAAAAAATAATAATAATTTATATTTTAGCTAAATATCCTTATTAAGGAAATATGGCTTATATCTATGTTTCTGGGCAAAAGACAAATTGGAGCTGACTGCTATTCTATACTATTATTTTGGAAATAATTTTCAAATATACACCATAACTTTATGATCATAAATGATTAAAAGCAAAGATAAGAGCAAACATTGGAATTTCCTTCTTAGTGATCAGTAAGAAAGTTTACTCATATTCTCTCAGAGAAGTTAAGTATCTGTCAATATTGCACCCAGGTCAAATCAGTTTTGTTTGATTGATTTGTTTAATATGGGCTTACTTGAATTCTTAAGTTATTTGAATACACTGTGAATATTTAAAAATAAATAACACATTCGGGCACCTGGGTGTCTCAGTCAGTTAAGCCTCTGACTTTTGATTTCGGCTCAGGTCATGATCTCACAGTTGTGAGATTGAGCCCCTCATCAGAATCCCTGCTGGGCATGTAGCGTAAGATTCTCTCTCTCCCTCTTCCTCTGGTCCTCCCTCGTTCCTTCTCTCTCCTTCTCTTTCTAAAAGTAAATAAATAAGCAAATAAAATAATAAACAAATAACACAAATAATATCTGGCAGTATCAAGTTCATATGGCATGAACTTTAAGTATGTCAGAGTTGAGTCACCATATAATTCACCAGCTAAAGTGGTACAATTTTAAGAGCAAAAGGAAGTTTCATTAAAGTATATGTCTCACTATCAGTTAGAAGCTAGAATTGTCTCAAGGAAATGAAAATAAATGAAAATATATGATTAGATATTATTCTTAAGCCATCAGAATCTTCAATACTTCCTTCCTATTGACGCTCAGACTCTAAAGGCAAGTGTCAATAATTTTCACACGAGGGCACCTGGGTGGCTCAGTCAGTTAAGCACCCAACTTCGGCTCAGGTCATGATCTCATGGTTCATGGGTTTGAGCCCCGCATCCGTCTCTGTGCTGACAGCTTGGAGCCTGGAGTTTGCTTCAAATTTCTGTGTCTCCATCTCTCTCTACCCCTCCCCTGCTCACACTGTCTCTCTCTGTCCTCAAAAATGAATAAAAACATTAAAATCTTTAAAAATAGTTTTCACACAATTGTTTTGGTAAGAGGAGGTGAAAATATTTCCCACACTTACGTTTCTAAGAAACTTAAATTTCTAAGAAACACCATATTAAGAAAATGATTTTACCTCAAAGCTTTATGCATTATTCTCACTGAAAATTAAGAATCTGCCCTTGGAGAGAGGCAAACCATGAGAGACTCTTGAATGCTGACAAAAACTGAGGACTGATGGATGTGGGGGGGAGGGGGGATGGGCATGGAGGAGGACACTTGTGGGGATGAGCACTGAGTGTTATGTGGAAACTAATTTGACAATAAACTATTTGTAAAATAAAACAAAAAAAAAAGAATCTGCCCTTAATTCCAATAGTTCCTCATATAATAATATTTATTTTATGGCATTTTGAAAACCATTGTTGAGTTCCAGTTTTATAAGTATTTTGTTTCATTAATATTTTAATTACCCACTAAATGCAAGAATCTAAAAACTTGCTATTTGTCTAAAAAACATGATTTTGATAAAATTGGTCAAGAAATAATTGTAAAAAAAATCTTAGAGTTTTAAAAAAGTCTAAATGATTAAAAATATTTTTGAATCTTAACCCGGAAAGCATAGTGGAAAATATGAATAATTTATTCATAAACACAAAGATACTATTACTATTAATACTATTACTTTCTTTTCTACCAGCTTACAGGAACTATATATTAGAATAGGAACTTGAACTTATTAAAAAGTTCCTCTAAGAATTTTTCACTAGAACTTTGTAAAATATATAGTATTAATTTCCTACAAAATATATAGATTCCTTTTGGAGAATAAAAGTAAACAGGAATCAGGAAGAAAATTTTCAGGGTATAGTACCAGTACAGAGTCAAACTTAAAAAGGGAAATTATTATAGCTGATATTCTAGTTAAAATAAGTTTTAATATTTTCTGTCAACACCAAGTCTTTAATGATAAATTCAGCATTATAAATTTATTTTCTCTCTAAATGGACTTAAATCTTTCATAGCCAGGTACAGAGACTGAAGAGTGTGGCAGCGGCTTTCTAAATATTCAATAGTAAATATGGAGTGTAGTTGGAAATGGAAATTCACAGGAATCGAGTTAAATACACTAAACTGGGTATCAACGTTGGACATCAAGAATGGGAAGACTCATTTCTAGATTGCAAAATTTAATAGAGAAATTAAAAGTTACCATCACTAACCTGAAAATCTCTAATACATAATGCATTATATTAAAAATATATATTTATGTATTTCACATTGAGTTCTAAGTGCCACATGGATACACATATTTAATTGTGTCTAAACGTATACATATATGGGTATGTATAGTATTTATATGTGTACACATAAATGTGTGTGGGTAAATGGACAGGTTAGATCTAATAGGTCTCCAGCACATGCACAGATTCATACTGTCTTGTAGAGAAAAAAGAGAAGATCCTATAGAAATAACTTCATTAAAGAAGGTAAAAACAAAGAACTCAGAATCATGTTTTTAGGGACATGGGATATGAATACCTAGAAATATCTTTCAAAAATATCATGAAATAATTTAATATGCTATATTGCTAATAAATTAGAAGTTAGAATAGAAATTCTATACTTCTTACATTTAAAAACTTGTTTTACCTAAAGGTTGCATTTGAATTCGATTCGAAAGAGAGTTTTAAACTATTGTATTCAAAATTTTTTTAAATTTAAATTTTAGGTAACATACAGTGCAATATTGGATTTAGGAGCAGAATTCAGTGATTCATCACCTATATTCAACACTCAATGCTCATCACAATAAGTGCCCTTCTTAATGCCCATTGCCTATCGAATCGTCTCCCACCCACCTCCCTTCATCAACCTTCAGTTTGTTCTCTATCATTAAGAGTCTTTCTTGTGGTTTGCTTTCCTCTCCCCTCTTTTATCCCTCCTTCCTATATGTTCACCTATTTTCTTAAATTCCACATATGAATGAGGTCATATGGTATTGGTATTTCTCTGAATGACTTATTTTGCTTAGCATAATACTCTAGCTCTATCCACAATACTAAAAATGACAAGATTTCATTTTTTTGATGACTGAGTAATATTCCATTATACATATATCCCACATCTTGGAAGGCAGCTACGCTCACCACTATACCACCAACGTGCACTGTTATATCCCACATATTTATCCATTCATCAGTCATGGACATTTGCACTCTCTCCAAACTTTGGCTATTTTTGATAATGCTGCTATAAACATACCCATTCGAATCTATATTTTTGTATCCTTGGATAAATACTTAGTAGTGCAATTGCTGGATTGTAGGGTAGTTCTAAATTTAGTTTTTTGAGGAATCTCCATACTGTTCTCCAGAGTGACTACACCAGTTTGCTTTCCTACCAACAGGGCAAGAGAGTTCCTTTTTCCTTTATCCTCACCAACACCTATTGTTTCTTGTGTTGTTTATTTTAGTCATTCTGACAGGTGTGAGGTGGTATCTTATCATGGTTTTGATTTGTTCCTCCCTAATGATTAGTGATGTTGAGCATCTTTTCATGTGTCTGTTAGCCATCTGGGTATCCTCTTAGAAAAACTGTCTATTTATGTCTTCTGTCCATTTCTTATTTGTTTTTTAGCTGTTGAGTTTGGTTAAGTTCTTTATAGATTTTGGATACTAACCCTTTACCTGATATGTCATTTGCAAATATCTTCTCCCATTCCACTGATTGTCTTTTTGTTTTGTTGATTGCTTCTTTCACTGAACAAAAGCTTTTTATCTTGATGAAATCCTAATAGTTCATGTTTGCTTTTGTTTCCCTTGCCTCTGGAGATGTGTTTAATTAGAAGTTGCTATGGCTGAGGTCAAAGAGGTTACTGCCCATGTTCCCCTCTAGGGTTTTGAGGATTTCCTGTCTCACCTTAAGGTCTTTCAACCATTTTGAATTTATTTTTGTGTGTGGTGTAAGAAAGTAGTCCAGTTTCATTCTTCTGCATTTGCTGTCCAATTTTCCTAACACCATTTGTTGAAGAGACTGTTTTCCATTGTATATACTTCTTTGTCAAAGATGAGTTGACATAGAGTTGTGGGTCCATTTCTGGATTTTCCATTCTGTTCCACTGATCTATGTGTCTGTTTTTGTGCTAATACCATACTATCTTGATGACTATAGCTTTGTAATATAGTTTGGAGTCCAGAATTGTTAATGCCTACAGTTTTGTTTTCCTTTTTCCGGATTGCTTTGGTTATTTAGGGTCTTTTGGGATTTCATACAAATTTTAGGATTGTTTGTTCTAGTTCTCTGAAACATCCTGTGGTATTTTCATAGGAGATGCATTAAATGTGTAAATTGCTTTGGGTAGTACAGACGTTTTAACAATGTTTGTTTTTTCAGTCCATGAGCACAGAATGGTTTTCCAATTCTTTGTGCCCTCTTCAACTCTTTTCATAAGTGTTCTAGAGTTTTTGGAGTATAAATATTTCCCTGTTTAGTTAAATTATTCCTAATTTTCTTATTGTTTTTGGTGCAATTGCAAGTGGGATTGATTCTTTGATTCCCTTTTCTGCTGCTTTGTTATTCGTGTACAGAAATGCAACAAATTGCTGCATGTTGATTTTATATTCTGTGGCTTTGCTTACTTCATGTATTAGTTCTAGTAATATTTTGGTGGAGTCTTTCAGGTTCTCTACCTAGAGTATCATGCTATCTGCAAATAGTGACAATTTGACTTCTTCTTTGCCCATTTCTTTTTGTTGTCTGATTGCTAAGGCTAAGACTTTTGGTACTATTTTAAATAGTAATGGTGAGAGTGGACACCCTTGTCTTTGACCATAAGGAAAAACTCTCAGTTTTTAGTCATTGAGGATGATTTTAGCTGTTGGTCTTTCACATATGGCCTTTACAATGTTGAGGTATGTTCCATCTATCCTTACTTGTTGAAGGCTTTTATGCTCTATTTTGTCAAATGCTTTTTTGGCATCTATTGACAGGATTACATGATACTTATCCTTTTTTTCTTTATTAATATAGTGTATCACTTTGATTGATCTGCAAATATCGAACCCTGCTGCCTAAGAATAAATCCCCCTTGATCATGATGAATAATTATTTAATGTACTGTTGAATTCAATCTGATAGTATTTTATTGATAATTTTTGCATCCATGTTAATGACGGGTATTGGCCTGCAATTTTCCATTTAGTGGGTGTTTTTGGTTTTGGAATCCAGGTAATACTGGCTTTGTAGAATGAATTTGGAAGCTTTCATTCCATTTCTATTATTTAGAACAGTTTGAGAAAAATAGGTATTAACTCTGCCTTAAATATTGGGTAGAATTCCACTGGGAAGCCATCTGGCCCAGAACTCTTCTATGTTGGGAGACTTTTGAATGCTGATTCAATCTTTTTGCTGGTTATGGGTCTGTTCAAATTTTCTATTTCTTTCTGTTTTAGTTTTAGTAGTATGTATATTTCTGGGAATATGTCAATATCCTATATAATTTTTCATAGTATTCGTTTATAATTGTTTGTATTTCTGTGGTGTTGGTTGTCCTCTCTCATTCATGATTTTACCTATTTGGGTTCTCCCTCTCTCTCTTTCTCTTATTCTCTATATGTCATTTTTATTTCTCTTTCTATATAATTTCTTTAAGGTGAGGAAAAAAACACTGATTAATTCTTTCAAAAGAATTAAACATTGATTTAATTCTTCCAAACCAGCTGTCAGTTTCATCTATATGTTCTGTTTTTATTTTTTTCTGTATCAATTATTTCTGCTTCATTATTTCTAATCTTTATTATTTTCTTTCTGGTGGTTTTAGGTTTTATTTGCTGATCTTTTTCTAGCTCCTTTAGGTATAAGGTTAGGTTGTGTATTTCAGACCATTCTTTCTTCTTGAGATAATTATTGGATTTTTGAAACATAGTGCGTTGAAAGATTGTTTTATAGTGATGTACATAAAAATAAAATTACATATATTAAACATAACATGTTTTGGTGCATTGTCCCACTTCTCTCTCTCCTATACACGTAACTTGGATTATGTCTTTGTGGAAGGGAAACATTCAATTATACAAGTTAATTTAAAAATATTGTCGAAAATGCTCTAAATATATTAGGACTAAAGAGTTGCAGAGCTGACCTGGCCTTATCGGTGTTTGCAGGCTTTTTAAATCAGTTGGGTGTTTTCTCTTCTGTGAACTAAAATTTAATAATGTGTTTTGAGAGGGTGAAGGTCTCAGGCTAAAAACATTTCTCCTTGAGAAAATTTAGAGTCTACATTTCCAAATATTAACTCCCAGGCTAAATTTTAAACACTTTTTAATCTTTTGTCTCTTTAGACATAGTAATACTTTATGGTTAAATTGAATTGGATACCAAAAAGATGAAGCATTTTATATGTATACCTACTATTGAATTTACCAATATTTTGTCTGCATTTTAAAAGCCAATGAATGATTAATCTTTCCCTTCTGATAAAAAGAATATATTTCAAACAGCTATTTTATGTACTCTGTTATTCTGCATTTTATAAACTGACAATTAGTCACTAGCTTACTAATGAATGTGATTTAAAAGAAAATTAAATTAAGGCACTTGAGTGGTTCAGTTGGTTAAACAGTTGGCTCTTAATTTTGGCTAAGGTCATGACCTTACATTTTATGAGATCCAGCCCTATGTCAGGCTGTGGAGCCTGCTTGGGATTCTGTTTCTCTTTCTTTCTCTGCCCCTCATCCACTCACACACTCTCCCTCTCTTTCTCAAAATAAATAGTAAATTTAAAAAAACACTTAAAATTTTAAAAAGAGGAAAGAAATAATGATTACCTATTTGTATACAGTAATAAGTAGTATACTGGATAAAAATAACATATATTATATTATATATATATACACATATATATATAGTGTGTGTGTGTATGTGTGTGTGTATAACTCTTAAAATGTCTGTTGTTCCTAAGTTATTACTTTTCAAATTAAGATGCATCTAATGCATTACAGCTATAGAGGAATATGTTTAGTAGTATAGATTCTAAGTTTTAATCTAGTCTCTACATTTGAAGTTAAAATAATGAGCTGAACCATAGTTTTAAGTTGACACAAACTTAGACAAAAAAGTTTGAATTATTTCAATTCAATTCCAATTTGATAACTAAAATATACCTTTCTTTTAATTTAGGTATTTCTATATCTTCTATTCAAAATTTCTCTTTATATTTCTTTGATATCCTCAGAAATAAATGATAGGCCAAACATATCCAACATTGGGAGAAACAAACAAACATCTACCTTATGTTGTCATAATTCACCTAAGGAATACCATAAAAATGCACTGAAAATATCTATGATTTTATTCTTTTTAACCAAAATTTGTTTCTTACTGGGAACTACTAACAAAACAGTAGTACATTTTATTTTAATGTGATTTCTCATATGAAAAGTCTAATATACCATATTAGATAGTAGGATATATTTTAACACATATGATGCTTGAATTTTGCTCAAATAGAGTTATATAATAAAGCAAAAAGAACTTTACTTCTGGATATAAACAAAACTGAAAAAAGTAACTAAAAACTAGTAGATAATCTATCTCAAAGAACTAATTATTTTTTCAACATTATTCTTATTCCTCAAGTCAATAAGCTATGTAGTGTATCAGTTGAAACTGATTTTATTTACTGTTGTGATAAAAAAAATACACACTTCATAATATAGAAAATCTACCTCTATAATCATTACTGTTCTCTCTGACTTAGACATATAACTCCAACCCTTTACTGTGGTAGAATTTGAAGTTGGTTTCAAGGAAAATTCTTTGAAAAGGAGAGGAAAAACAAAGTCCTTTTGGTATGTAAACATTGAATTACCTTTATGTCAATAGCTAGTATTTTCTAATGGAACAGTTTTTATTATATATCATTACAGAAATATTAAATTTGAATCCCTTTAGCTTTATAGTTAGTTATTTTTTAATTCCAGGAACATCATGCATTTCTATGAAAATTTATAATGTTTATTTATCTGAATGTTGTCTGCAGTTACTAACCATTTTAAAATAGTAAATGCCCATCTGTTTTAAATAAAAATATATCATCTTATCTCTTTAAGCCTTTGAAATTTGTTCAAAATGTTACTTTCTTTAAATATATATGTATTTTCCTTTGTTTTGAGAACATTAGACCAGTTAACATTACTATCAAAATGAATTTTCCATGTTATATTTATCACCCTTGCAGATTTATAAGTGAAAATTGCTATGTCATCTATGTTTATAATTGTTTAAGATCTGCAATAATAGAAAATTGAATGAGGTTTCAAAGACATCATTCAGACTATAAATTCTTAATTTAGCACCCTAGGAGACTCAATTGTTTTGCCTTTTATTACTCATTTGCTCTAGTCTTCCACATTGTATAACTAAAAATGAAGTGGTTTAAAAGCTTATTTTCTCACAAATCTTGCCCTCTTGTTTTCAGACAGCAATATTTTATACTGAGCTCTATCTAATGCCTTTTATTTTTCAAAAATATGTAGCAAAAGAGATAATTTAAAAATTTCCAGCTGCTTAAGAATAGATGGAGAATTAAAATAGGTGACAATGTAAAGCAATAAAGATAAGACCACTGAATAACATCAAATTATCTATTTTAAAATGTATATGATTTATAATTTCTTGTAACTCTATAAGCTTCAATGAAAACTACAGTGGAATAAAGGAAGGTCTGTGAGGGGAGCAACAATGTCTTGAAGCTCCCCATTTACAGGTGTTTCCAAAGATATTTCTGTGCATGGAGAAACATATTTTAACAAATATTTCATAGCATATGTTTCTAAGTAAAACTCTTCATAGTCCTACCAACCAACAACTCATACTAAAAAAACTTTGTGGGCACGAGTGTTGTGAACTTTACTAGATGAAGCTTTGATCAAATGAGATTTATGTATATATCTATTTAAACTTTATAGTCCGTTTTTCCAATTTTTGTTGCATTTGAATAAATAAATGATAGTTTTTGGAGGTCTTCTGGAAAGAATGGAAAATTACTCAGGAATGGTGAGCAGTTAAGTTTTTGCACAATAAGATCTTTAAAAAGAAATGAACTCTGCCTTTTGGTTTGCTAAGTCATCACGCAAAATCCATTGGTAGATTTTTACCTGTCATGTTTCAACTAGCTGGGTTTTTAATATAGATTGTGTGGCATAATTAATATTCACTTTTTTAAAAGTGTCATGGGGACACTTAAAAAAGTAATACTCTTATTACTTTGTAGAGTAGTTTGACCAATAGAGCTGTCTACAATAACGGAAATATTCTGTATCGGTTCTGCCCAATGTAGGAGCTTCTTGTCACATGAAGGTAAGCACTTGAATTGTGGCTTATATCGTGTGGCTACAAAACTGAATTTATTTAATTTTAATCAAGTCTAATTTAAATAGCTACACATTCCTAGCAGCTACCATTTAGAAGGTACAAGTCTAGAGCATTGAAAACAGGACACATCTCTATCATATGAAAAAGGGTTTTGACATAAATATAACTTATGTGAATAAATTAAAAATTAGTGAATGTTTAATCAGTTAGATGTTAAGAGTTGCTTAACCACAATCAGATTAACATCAAAAATGTTTATAATAGCTATGGTTTTGATAGCTATAACATTTAAGTAACAATAGATATTTTGAGCTCAAACTCTCATCCTTGTGTGGGCAATGGAGAAAAATCTTCTGGGGAACACGACAGGCTCCTTGATTCTTCAAAATGTAAATATTGTTATAATAATAAATTAAAGTTTCATTTTCTGGCCATCGTTCAAGAAAACGTAAAGTTATGTGAATTCAAACAATTATATTCAAGTAAATGAGAAAAAGTGAGAGTTATGGACAAAATGGCTCCTGCAGGTAGAGAAGAACGTGAATGCATCTGCTTGCAGGAGAGCATTCCAGTGATTAACAATAAAACGAGCTGATAAGGAAATGAGAAAACATCAGTTGAAAAAAAATCACTAGATTTTATAACCTGATAAACAAACAAAAAAAGACTCTGAGATAACTCATCCTTAAGTTGGCTTTTATACCACTTTTATGTAGAACACATATATACATTTATCTTCTAAGAAACATTTACAGCTATGGTTTCCTTCTTGGCCTGTCCAAGAAGACCATTTCAATTGTGCTAATCAAATCTGCAAGCAGTGTTACTCTTCGGCTCAAAATCTCTGGAGTTACCTGAGACACTCAGCCTTAGAGTCATGGCAATAGAATTTCAGGCCTAACAAACATGTACAACTCATGACCATTTCTGCACATTGACTCCTGACATCAACTTTTGTCATCCTCCTCCTCATTCTGCTCCTTCCTCACTATCTGACCCTTAGAGCTCCTTAAATGCACTTGGCATTCTCCTGATCCAGAGATTCTGTAATTGTTGCAGAATCTTCTGTTTACCAAAAACATCTGAATTCCTTTATGTATGTCCCAGTCTTCTCTGAGGGAACCATGTCATTGTGTTTTATCAATAGAAAATGAGTGATGGTGATTTGGCCACTTTCAAGACTGACCTATTAAAAGAACTGGGTGCTTCACTATACCCTTTCCTTCTCCCTAATGATTGAATGTGAAATAACATACTTAGAAGACTTGTGTTGAAATTAAGAAAGTTTTCAGTAGCCGAGATCCCCTATTGACAGCATGATGGAAAGACACACACAGGTCAGGAACATCTATATTCTATTGTCAGATGATTGTGAAATAAAGTGTATCCTGCTTGAACCACAAAACATTTCAGTATCTATTTGTTACAGTAGCCAGTGTTGAACTAATTCACTCAATTGCCATATAATTATAAAATATTAAAGCATACATCTATGTGGTTAAATATTTTCTGAATGATTTCTTGTTTCAAAATGACCCAGCTCAGCCTTTACAATATAGTAAATTTTTAAAAATTATATTCACTGGAATTGTGAAACTTTGTGTTAAGATTCATGTAACATGGTCTTATTTCCATAAGAATTGTTATCTTTGGAGTCAGACTTAATGCTCCTAAAAGCTTCTACACCACACTTCAGTGGTTAAAAATAAAACAGTAAAATAAATTCTAAAACATTATATAAAAATTAAGTATACATTATTTTGACCTACAAATTACTTTCCTCTTAAAAGGTCTCACAAGTATGCAGTTAAAGAGGGTTTACCTTATTTAGTCATATCACCATCACAGTGTAGTGTATGCACATCTTTCTGCCTCTTGTACTTAGAATGGTAAACATCTGGCAAGAACTAAAGTTAGTGTGTTTAAAAATAATAAAGATGTGCCATTTATTCACAATACACAAATTGTATCCTTCCATGTTTCTTCATTCAATTATTTAAACAATTACCAAAAATAACCTATTATGTGCATCCTTCTTTTATGGGGGGGGAACTGATATGTGAATTATGTGAATGACATAATTCCTGAGATTAGTATTTATGATTGTTATATAATGTATATAGTTGAGTGTTAGTATGTTATTTACTGTGTGTACTACTTTACATAGATTTTTAATTTATGAAAATATGGGGCATTTGCATATGCTAATTATTTTGGAATTTCATTTTAGTATAATTCTCCACAATGATAAATAAATTTAGAATAAACATTTCTGAAAACATTTAAATATAATTGAAATATCAGTAAGTACAGCATATGCTTGCTTAGAATTCTATTCCTTGGATTATTCTGTGTGTATGCATATACATGTGGTGTAGTCTTCAAAGAGAAAGAAATGTTTTTATTTTGTGGCTAATTGTATAATGAAAAATTATAAATATTAAGCAAAAACCACAATATCACTTTACAATATTTAATAAACAAACATCCACGTATTGTTAAACTAATCTTTACTTAGTGTTTTTTTTAGCTTAAAACTGGCATAATGTTTATGGCATTTTGTAATTGACAAGCTGTTTCTTTTTTTTCTTAAATAGTTTATTGTCAAGTTGGCTTCCATATAACACCCAGTGCTCATCCCTACAAGTACCCTCCTCATGTCCATCACCCCCCTTTCACTCTCCCTCACTCCCATCAGCCCTGTTTGTTCTCAGCATTCAAGAGTCTCTCATGATTTGCTTCCCTCCCTCTCACCCACTATTTTTCCCCTGATCCTCCCCGATGGTCCTCTGTTAAGTTCCTCCTAATCCAACTATATGTGCAACCATATGGTATCTGTCCTTCTTTGCCTGACTTATTTCGGTCAGCATAACACCCTCAAGGTCCATCCATGTTGCTACACTTGGCAGGATTTCATTCTTTCTCATTACCATGTAGTATTCCATGGTGTAGATAAACCACATCTTCTTGATCCATTCGTCAGTTGATAGACACGTAAGCTCTTACCATGTTTTGGCTATTGTTGAGACTGCTGCTATGAACATTGGGGTACTTGTGCCCCTATGCATCAGCACTCCTGTATCCGTGGGGTAAATTCCTAGCAGTGCTATTGCTGGGTCATAGGGGAGTTTTAGTGTTAATTTTTTTTTTTTTTGAGGAACCTCCACACTGTTTTCCAGAGGGGTTGCACCAATTTACATTCCCACCAACAGTGTAGGAGGGTGCCCATTTCTCCACATCCTCGCTAGCATCTAGAGTCTCCTGATTTGTTCATTTTAGCCACTCTGACCAGCGTGAGATGGTGTCTCAGTGTGGTTTTGATCTACATTTCCCTGATGATGAGGGCCACTGAGCATCATTTCATGTGTCTGTTGGCCATCTGGATGTTCTCTTTGGAGAAGTGCCTGTTCATGTCTTCCACCCATTTCTTCACTGGATTATGTGTTTTTCGGGTGTGGAGTATGGTGAGTTCCTTATAGATTTTGGATACTAGCCCTTTATCTGATATGTCATTTGTAACTATCTTTTCCAATTCTGTGAGTTGCCTATTAGTTTTATGGATTGTTTCCTTAGCCATGCAGAAGCTCTTAATCTTGATGAGGTCCCAATAGTTTATTTTTGCTCTTGATTCCCTTGCCTTTGGGGATGTGTCAAGTAAGAAATGCCTGTGGTTGAGGTCAAGGAGTTTGTTTCTGGCTTTCTCCTCTAGGGTTTTGATGGTTTCCTGTCTCACATTCAGGTCCTTTATCCATTTTGAGCTTATTTTTGTGTATGGTGTGAGAAAATGATCTAGTTTCATTCTTCTGCATGTTGCTGTCCAGTCCTCCCAGCACCATCTATTAAAGAGGCTGTCTGTTTTCCATTGGATACTCTTTTCCGCTTTGTCAAGGATTAGTTGGCCATACATTTGTGGACCAAACTCCGAGTTCTCTATTGTATTCCATTGGTCTATGTGTCTGTTTTTGTGCCAATACCGTACTGTCTTGATGATGACAGCTTTGTAGTAGAGGCTAACGGCTGGGATGGTGATACCTCCCGTTTTGGTTTTATTTTTCAGTATTACTTTGGCTATTCGGGGTCTTTTGTGGTTCCGTACAAATTTTAGGATAGTTCGTTCTAGCGTTGAGAAGAATGCTGGTGCAATTTTGCTTGGGATTGCATTGAATGTGTAGATTGCTTTGGGTAGTAATGACATTTTAACAATATTTATTCTTCCTATCCATGAGCATGGAATGTTTTTCCATTTCTTTGTGTCTTCTTCAATTTCCTTCTATAGTTTTCTATAGTTTTCATCATACAGATGTCCTATATCTTTGGTTAGGTTTATTCCTAGGTATTTTATGGTTTTTTTTGCAACTGTGAATGGGATCACTTTCTTCATTTCTCTTTTAGTTGCTTCATTATTGGTGTATAAAAATGCAACCGATGTCTGTACATTGATTTTGTACCCTGTGACTTTGCTGGATTCATGGATCAGTTCTAGTAGGCTTCTGGTGGAATCTGTCAGGTTTTCAATGTAGAGTATGATGTCGTTTGTTGTCTGATTGCTGACACTAGGAGTTCCAGCACTATGTTACAGAATAGTAGTGAGAGTGGACATCTGTGTCATGTTCCTGACTTCAGGGGGAAAGCTCTGTTTTTCCGCATTAAAAATGATGTTAGCTAAGGGCTTCTCATAGATATCTTTTATGATGATTAAGTAAGTTCCTTCTATCCTGACTTTCTTGAGGATTTTTATTAAGAAGGGATGCAATATTTTGTCAAATGCTTTTTCTGCATCTATAGACAGGATCATGTGGTTTTTATCTTTTCACTTGTTAACTTGATGTATCACATTGTGTTAATGTTAATGTGATGTATCACACTGATGGATTTGGGAATATTGAACCAGCCTTGTAACCCAGGAATGAATCCCACTTGATCATGGTGGATAATTCGCTTTTTGTGCTATTGAATTCGATTTGCAAATAGCTTGTTCAGGATATTTGCATCCATGTTCATCATGGATATTGGCCTCTAGTTCTCTTTTTTTGCTGGGTCTCTGTCTGGCTTGGGAATCAAAGTGATGCTGGGTTCATAGAATGATTCTGGAAGTTTTCCTTCAATTTCCGTTTTTGGGAATAGCTTGAGAAGAATAGGTATTAACTCTGTTTTAAATGTCTGAATGAGTTGTCCAGGGAAACCATCTGGCCCAAGGCTCTTATTTTTTAAGCGAGATTTTTGAAAACTGATTCAATTTCTTCACTAGTTATGTGTCTGTTCCACTACCTCTTCACGTATGAATTTTGGTAGTGACTCTGTGTTTAGGAATTCGTCCATTTCTTCCAGGTTGTCCTGTTTGTTGGCATATAATATTTCCTAGTATTCCCTAATAATTTCTTGTATTTCTGAGGGGTTGGTTGTAATAAATCCATCTTCATTCATGATTGTATCTATTTGGGTACTCTCTCTTTTCTTTTTGAGAACCAGCTAGAGGTTTGTCAATTTTGTTTATGTTTTCAAAAACCCAACTCTTGATTCATGGATCTGTTCAACTGTGTTTTTGGATTCTATATTGTTTATTTCTGCCTTGATTTTTATTATTTCTCTTCTATTACTGGGTGTGGGGTGCTCTTGTTGCTCTCCTTCTAGATCCTTTAGGTGCACTGTTGGATTTTGTACTTGCGTTTTTTTTCTAATTTCTTGAAATAGGCTTGGAGTGAAATGTATTTTCCTCTTAGGACTGCCTTTGCTACATCCTATAGAGCTTGAATTGTTGTATTTTCGTTTTAATTTGTTCCATGTAATTTTAAATTTCTTCTCTAATTATCTGATTGGCCCATTCATTCTTTAGTAGGGTGTTCTCCATAAACATGGAGGTTTTCCAGATTTCTTCCGATGGTTTATTTCAAGTTTCATAGTATTGTGATCTGAAAGTGTGCATGGTATGATCTCAATTCTTTTATATTTATTGAGGGCTGCTTTATGTCCCAGTATGTGATCTATCTTGGAGAATGTGCCATGTGTACTTGAGAGGAAAGTGAATTCCATGGCTCATGGCTCAGGATGTAGAGTTCTAAATATCTCTGTCAGATCCATCTGGACCAATGTGTCATTCAAAGTCCATTGTTTCTTTAGTGATTTTCTGTCTGGTTGATCTATCCATTGCTGTAAGTGGAGTATTAAAGTCCCCTGCTATTAGCACATTCTTATCCGTAAGATTGTTTCTGTTTGTGATTGTTTTACATATTTAGGTGCTCCTGTATTCAGTGCGTAGACATTTATAATTGTTAGCTCTTCTTGATGGATAGACCCTTTAATTATTATATAATCTTCCTCATCCCTTGTTACTGTCTTTACTTTAAAGTCCAGTTTGTCTGATATAAGTATAGCTACTCCAGCTTTCTTTCAACTTCCAGTAGCATGATATATGTTTCTCCGTCCCCTAACTTTCAATCTGAAGGTGTCCTCAAGTCTAAAATGAGTCTATTGTAGGCAGTAAATAAATGGACTTTTTTAATCCATTCTGCTACCCTATGTCTTTTGATTGGAGCATTTAGTCCATTTACCTACAGTGTTATTATGGGAAAATATGGGTTTAAAGTAATTGTGTCCTTCTTGGAATTCATGTTTGTGCTGGTGTCTCTGGTACCTTGTGTTCCTTGCAATAGTTCCCTCATAAAGTCCCCCTCAGGATTTCTGGTAGGGCTGGTTTAGTGGTGACGAATTCTTTCAATTTTTGTTTATTTGGGAAGACTTTTATTTCTCCTTCTATTCTGAATGACAGGCTTTCTAGATACAGGATTCTTGGCTGCATATTTTTTCTGTTCATCACATTGAAGATTTCTTGCCATTCCTTTCTGGCCTGCCAGGTTTCAATAGATAGGTGTGTCCCCACTCTGATAGGTTTCCCTTTGTATGTGAGGGACCTTTTCTCCCTAGCTGCCTTCAGAATTCTCTCTTTGTCCTTATATTTTGCCAGTTTCACTATGATATGTCGTGCAGAAGGTTGATTCAAGTTACGTCTGAAGGTAGTTCTCTGTGCCTCTTGGATTTCAATGTCTTTTTTCCTTCCCCAGACTGGGAAAGTTATCTGCTCTAATTTGCTCAAGGACTCCTTCAGCACCTTTCCCTCTTTCTTCCTCTTCTGGAATTCCTATGTTAAGGATGTTGTTCCATTTGATTGTATCACTCAGCTCTGAACTCTCCTTTTATGGTCCTGGATCAGTTTATCTCTCTCTTTGTCGGCTTCTCTTTTTCTATAAGTGTGCCTTCTAATTCACTTATTCTCCTCTCTGCCTCTTCAATTCATGCATTGGATGCCTCCATTTTATTATGCATCTCATTTATAGCATTTTTTATGCTATAGTTTAGTTGTGATGACAACTAGTTTTAAGCTCCATAGTCTTTGTAGCAATAGTTTCTCTGATGTCTTCCATGCCTCTTTCAAGCCCAGCAATTAATTTTATGACTATTGTTCTAAATTCTTGTTCAGTTATGTTGCTTATGCCAGTTTTGAGCAGTTCTTTAGCTGTCATTTCTTCCTGAAATTTCCATTTCGTCATTTTGACTAGCTTTCTGTCTCTTGTTAGTTTAAAAGTGTGTTATGCACTCTGAACCTGCAGGTACTGCTGTATTAATGAAGGCTCTTTGACTGACCAGGGCCTGTCTGTTCAGGAATTATTCTTTGAATGGTGTCTCTTAGTCTCACTTCTTGTGACTTTTGTTATTTTATTTCCCTACTCGTAGTAGTATTTGGGACTCTCCACCATGTATATTTTGGCTTGTTTCTTGAGGTAGCCCCAGAAAAGAAAACAGACAGACAAACACACAGGGAACAAAGGTACACAAACACACAGACAAATCCAACAAACATGTAAACTGAAAGGGAAAAAGAAAAAAAAAAGTAAGGAAAAAAGAGGAAGGAGGAAAAACAAATAGTAAAATTAAAAAATAAAAAAGAAGAGAAGAAAAAAAAAAAGAAAACCCAAAAGTCAAAGCACAGTCTAAAAGCATAAAACCATAATTCCCAGCTAAAAATAAGGAGCTGGGTATATGCAATGCTGATGGCAGAACATATACAAAAAGACAAATGACAGGGCAGGGAGAAAGTGAAATTGGACAATGACCAGGCAGAGAGACTAAAATGCTTACTTCAGAGAGAGAAAGAGGAGAATATGGTAAGAGGTGAGGAGAAAGAAACAAAGATAATGTTACTCAGAGAAACTATATAGTCTGATTACTCCAGAAAGAAAGAGATAGAAAGATAACGGTGGACGTGTAGAATATACATATAGAGAGTGGATTAAATGTGACTGTTTAAGCAAACCAATGACAAGAATGCCCAGTCCAGCAGAGGGGAGGGATACGAATGAGGCAAGGGAAAATATATCTGAACAGAAAGAATAGATCTAGAATTAATCACACCAGTGCATTCATGTTGGTCTTGCCCCAGGCTCTGGTTAAAAAAAAAAGAAAAAAGAAAAAAAGAGCTATTTAGCAGGGATGGGCATGATTTGGTGCAGGCGGGTCTTAGCCTCCACTGCTTCCCGCCTGCCCCTCCGTGAGGTCCTGCTTTGATGGCTGTGGGGAAAAAAAATAGCGGCGCCCCAGTCCCTTCTTGAATCAAGCATTGCAAATCGCTATTTTAGGTCTGATCTCCCTGTGCCACGGGCATGGCCAAGGTGGGCCATGTCCTATATCCCAAGCCATGCCTCATTTCCAGATCTTAGTCCCTGCTCCCCATTGATGCTGCCTAAAATATAAACCTGCAGGCTGAGTCTCTCAGAGCAGTTTCAAGCCTACCTGTCCCCACTGGTTATCGAGTCAGAAGAGCGGTGAGCTGCTTCAGGCTGTGCTGCTTCCCTTCCAGATCAAGCTGGCAAGCAGAGGAGCAGTTTTTCCTGGCATCACCTGGGACTGGGGCATCCAGCTAAAAGTCAGCTCCACAGCTGGAAACCGGATCACTCTCTGTCCTGAGCCGAGGTATTTCTCTCTTTTCCCAGGACAGGGACAGTTCCTTGAGCAGTTTCAGCTGCTCTTTCTTTTCCCCTCGACTCTCCATGGCTCCCCGCAAAGGGGGCTCCTTCCCCTCCCTCCATGTCTCTGGGTCCCAGCCCGTTTTTATCTTCCCTAATTTGCACTCACCCACCTATAAGGTTGTTTTCTCAGCCGACTCTGTCTCCTTTTCCTCCCAAACTCCTGGATTCTGTAAGGGTTACCATGGCTTCAGGCCTTCTCCATTTGAGAGATGGGGGCGAGTGAACTGTATGGAGCTCCATACTTCTCCACCATCTTACCTCCCTCCTGAACTGTATGGAGCTCCATACTTCTCCACCATCTTACCTCCCTCCTGAACTGTATGGAGCTCCATACTTCTCCACCATCTTACCTCCCTCCTGAACTGTATGGAGCTCCATACTTCTCCACCATCTTACCTCCCTCCTGTACATCATTTTTTAAATCAGATGGATAAATATCTTGAAATGTGATTTCTACATTGTATAGGAAGACTTTATTTAGCTTTGTAAGAAACTGCAAAACCATCTCCTAAATGACCATAACTTTTTGCATTCAATCCAGCAACAAATAAGAGTTTTTGTTTCTCTAGCACCTCATCGACATTTAGAATGTCATTTCTTTGTTGTTTGGATTCTAGCTTTTTAAATATAGGTGTGGTGGTATTTCATTGTAGTTTTAGTTTGCAATTACTTAATGATATATGATGTTAAACATTTTTTCATATGCTTGTGTACCATCTCATCTCTCTTTTTGGTGAGATGCTTTAGTCTTTTACCCATTTTTTATGGTGTCTTCAGTGTTTTTTATTTTTTAGTTTTAAGAGTTCTTTATATATTCCAGATATAAAACCTTTATCACACATATGTTTTGCAAATATTTCCTCTCACTTCAGGCTTTTTCTGTTTTGTTTTTGATTCTCTTGATGGTGTCCTTCACAGAGATATGTTTATTATTAATAAAGTCCAACTTATCAAGTTTTCTTTCATGGATCATCCTACTGCCGTTGAATTTAAAGACTCACAACAAAATCCAAGGTGATGTCATTAATTTTGGAAAATTTTCATCCATATGACTTTCACTCTGTTTTCTCTTTCTCCTTCTGGCATCCTTCTTATATAGGTCATACCTTTTGAATTTCTCCCCAGTCTTATATGGTCTCTTGTATTTCTTTTTATTATTTTACCTTTTGACATTTCACTTAAAGTTGTTTCTCTTGACATATTTTCAAACTCACTAATTCATTGCTTGGCCATTTCCAGTTTACTAATGTGCCCATTAAAGGCATATTGTTTGTGTTTATTTTATTTTTCTCATTTCCTTTGATTTTTTTTTTTTGAGCGTTCATATCTTTGTGTTCATCGAACCCATGTGTTTCTGCATATCATTTCTGTCTTTCATGACAGTCCTCCACATACTAATCATAGCAATAATTGTCTGATAATTCCAATATGTATGTCATATCCAAGTCTATTTCTGATCCTTGCATTGCCTCAAGACTGTGTTTTTTCCTTTTTTTTTTTTTTTTTTTTTTACGGTACATTTAATTTTTTACTGAAACCTGGACACAATATGTTAGGTGTTAGGAACTGAGGTAATGGGTCTTTAATATGAAGCCCATATTAATCTGCCTATGAGTTGGGCTGGGTTAAATATTTGTTTTAATTGTAGGTGAAGACAGTCTTCAAATTTCTCCAGTGTCCTTGTTTTTGTCTCTCCTGTCTTTGGTTTCCTCTAAGTAATCTTTTTCACACAGAGTTTGTGCCTTGGAGCTTTTTCAGTTGTAATCCACTTTTATTATATTGGAGTCCTGTTGATGGGGAGGAAGTGTGGAGGAAGGGAAGCATTCTATAATCTCATGATTAAATGTCAGTTCTTTCAGGTTTGACTCCTTCGGCTACAACTTTCACAAGTGTTTCTCAGATACTTTTTCCTCTTGTAGATAAGATAGGTAAACTGGAGGCTCTTGTGTCCTTCCCCGTAATGAGGATAAGGTTCTAACGAAGTTTTTCCCAGGACAGTATACCTTTGCTATAGAGAATAATATGGACCTACATTAGTTGATTCCTTTTTGCCAATCCCCAGCCAGAACTACAAGGAGACATTTTTAGGACTTCATCATGAAAACCTGGTAGATTCTAAAGGTAAAATGTATTAAAGTTTTGGAGTGACCCTCCAACTTGCTTCCAGGAGTTTCACTTTCATGTTTGTTTGCTTTCAAGCTCCTGCAATTTGTCAATTTCCACAAATTTGTCAAAATTACTATTTGTTTATACCATGTTATGGGTCCAGTGGTTTTTGTTCCAGATAAGTAGATCTTGGCTGTGATTCTCTGTATTTTCTTGTGTCTCTAAAATCATAGTTTTCAGAGCAGAAATTCAAGAGCTAAAACCTCCACAGGAACTGGTACGGGGTAGGAAAATCTAACCTGAAATTGATAAATCATCAGAGGCTTAGTGTGGATGACTCTGGAAGTTAAAACTCCAAGGGAGACTGGTCATCAAAGGCCCCCAAACTTTTGTGAATTTTACCTCTCGGGGCCTACCTGGTTCCCACAATAAACTATGGAGACAAATCTCCTTATGATTCCAGCACGGGGAAAAGTAAATAAATGTGAAATACACCAGACCAGTTTGCTCTTAATAAAAAAAGGCCTTAAGGACAAACTGTTTTGCCAGAGTGTAATATGCTGAGGTTTCATCAGAGCCTACTTACCTGGACAATAGAAAATACTCAACTCCAACTCCTCCTAAATATCTTGTGTCAGTGGAGGGACAGAGAAGCATTGGTGAAGTTCACAGTCCAGAAACAGACTCAATTTACCAAAGACTGAGACCTAATCATAAGACTGTAGATTTTCACCCCACATTTTACCACCCCATTATTAAGAGTCTTTTTACTATAGTTGCTTTTATGTGGTACATAATGACTGCCTATCTATCTGTCTAAATACAAAGAGTATAAAAGGAAAAGGCAAATTTGAAACTAAGCAAACATAAGAACTAAAGTCAGATATGGCAATTTCAAAACTCAACAATAAATACGTTAAAGACTTCAATGAAAAGTACATGACATTCAAGAAGAGATGAATAATATAAGCAAAGAAATGAAATTTCTAAGAAAGAATCAAAAAAGAAATGAAAAGATCAAAAATACTATAACAGAAATAAAGAATGCCTTTGATGGTCTCATTAGGAGACTGGACAAAGCTGAGGAAAAAATATCTGGGGTTGGGAATGTGTCAATAGAAACATCAAAAACTAAAACCCTAAAAAAAGATAAAAAATTAAAACATTTAAAAAATCCATGAACTGTGGGATTATTATAAAAAGTGTTAAACGTGTAATGAAAATATGAAAAGGAAAATATGGAAAATAACAGAAGAAAGATATGAGCAATAATGAAATAATTTTCCCAAATTGATGTCAGATATTAAACTACAGATTCATGAAGCTCAGAGAACACCAAGCAGAGTAATTGCCAAAAGACACACTAAACTTAGGCATATATTATTTAAATTTTAGAAAATAAAAGATAACATCTTGAAAGAAACCAGAGGAAAAAAAACATCTTATCTATAAAGGAGCAAATATACAATTTGTATCTAATTTCTTAGAAACCTTACTGAAAAACAAACAAACAAAAATAGTAGACTGAAATATATAAAGTTTTGAGAGAAAAACAAGCCCAACATATAATTCAGTACCCTAAAAAGTTATCCTTAAAAAGTGAAGGAGAATTAAAGATCTTATCAAACAAAATTTGAAGACACTTTTTTAAATCTTCAATAGACTTGCCTTGCAAATACTCATAAAGAAGTTCTTCAAAGAGAAGAAAAATTATATATACCAGAAACTTGGACATACATAAAGGAAAGATGAGCATTGAAGAAGAAATAAGCAAAATAAAATCTTTTTTTAATTTTTCTTATTCTTAATTGATACAACGCATAACAATTGGTTCAAAATAACAATATAAACAATGTATTAAATTATGGATTCAATTTGATTATATATTTATATATATTTATGTATACTTTAAATAAATGATGCCCAATGATACAGGTGATAAAAGGGAGGAAGTACTTAATATCTATCTTTGTTGTTAGATACCTGCAATATGCATGAAACTGCAGAGTGTTATTTGAAGCTATATGTGGATTATGTGTAAATGTATATTGTAAATTATAGGAGAAACATTAAAAAATTAAAAAAGAAATAATATACTAAGAAAGGATTGGACATTGAAACATATAAAATGCTCAGTTAAAAACCACAAAAGGTAGAAATAGTATGGAAGACAAAAACTGGAACAAAACACAAGAAGATGAAAGAAAAAGAGTGATAAACATGGTAGCTGTTAATCAAAGTGTATCAATGATCACTATAAAAGTCAATGGTTTATATTAATTATGAAGTCATGAATTTTGAGAGTTGATCAAAAAACAAGACCCAACTACACATGGTCTATAAGAAACCCACTTTAAATATAAAGATACATCTACATTACAAGTACAAAGCTAGAGGAAGACTTACCATGATAATGGTAATCTATGCAAATTTTAAACAGAGCCAAGTCTGAGCAAGTAAAGTTCTCAAGGATAGAAAGGAGCAGTACGTAATGAGAAAAGAGACAATAGTCCATGAAGACATAAAAACGCTTAGTGTGTAGTTCTCTGAAACAGAGCACCAAAATACTGAAGCAAAAATTAATAAAGTTGCAAGGAGAAGTTGATAAATCCACTATTATAATTTGAAAATTTTAACACCCTCATATCAAAGGGTATATCCAGCAAGGCTGCAAATCAGCAAGGACATAATTGACCTCAATAATATCATTAATTAACTGCATGCAATGGACATCCATAAACTATTTCACCCAACGATAACAGAATACACATTCTTTTTAAGCTCAAACGGAATATTCACCAAGATATATCATATCTAGGCAATAACACAATTCTTAACATATTTAAAAGAATAAAAGTCATACATGTCTGTTCTCAGACCAGAGTGAAACTGAGGTAGAAAACAAGACAAGTAAGATAGCTGGATAATCCCAAACTATGTGGGGATTAAATGAGACATTTCTAAATAACACATGGGTGAAAGGAGAAATCATAAGGGAAATTTAATGAAAAGGTGAATTAAATGAAAAGGAATATACAACAGCAAAAATTGTGGGATGTCATGAAAGCAGTGCTTAGAAAGAAATCAATAACATTTAATTAATATATTAGAAAAGAAGAAGAGAAAAGAAAAAATGTAAATTCAATCATTTAAGTTTCCACCTTTAGAGACTGGGGAAAAAAAAGGCCAAATTAAATCCAAACTGAATGGGGTGAGGGTGGGAGTACAGAGCAGATGTCAATGATGTAGAACATAGGAAATCAAAAGAGAAACTTACTAAAATCAAAAACCTGTTCTTTGAAATTATCAATACAATGTTAGCCTTCTATCCATACTGAGCAGGAGAAAATATAAGACACAAATTACTAATATCAGAAATGAAAGAATGAGCATTACAGACCCCATGGACATTAAAAGTATAAAAATGAAATATGATGTAAAACTCTGCTTACAAATGTGATAGCCTAGATGAAGTAGAACAATTCCTTAAAAGATACAATCTGCCAAAAATGTGAACAATTCACTATCTATTACAAAAACACAAACAAAAAAACCTAAAAACCCAGAAATGATAGTTCATAGCCTTCCATGTCAGAAAGTACAAAGATCATGTGGATTCACTCTGGTGAATTATCTGAACATGTCAACAAGAAATTTGCATCCTCTTTTAGAAGATAAAAGCAGAAATGATACTTCCTAACTAATTCTATGAGTCTGGTATTACCTGAATAAAAACAGATAAAAGATTGCAAAAAATATATATAGTCCAATATCTGTCATAAACATAAATGTAAAAATCCTCAACAAAACATTAGCTAATAGAACCCAATTTATAACACAAATTATGCATCATGAACGAATGGTATTTATCCTAGGTGTGTGAGGCTGGTTCAACTTCTAAAAACCAATTAAGAATCCATAATATCAACAGATTAAAAGAGAAAAAGCACATGATCATTCCAATGGAAGCATTTGACAATATCCAACATTAATTCATAAAAAAAAAAACAAACCTCTCAGCAAACTAGGAATAGAAGGAATCCTTCTCAACTTGATAAAGAATATCTACAAAGAAACCTACAACAAATGTCATCATATTGAATGGTAAAGAACTCAAATCTTTTCCACTAAGATCAGGAATAAGGCAAGGATGTCTCCTCTTACCAGTACTTTCAACAACATACTGAAAGTCTTAGCTAATGCAGGAGGACAAGAAAAGGAAAAAAAAATTTACAGGTTGAGACGGAAGAAACAATATTCTCTTTGTTCCTAGTTGACATGACTGTCTATAAAACCTAAAACAATCAACCAAAAGCTCCTGAAACTAATAAGCTATTATAGCAAACTCACAGGATAAAATTAAGTTATGAAAGTCAATCACTTTTCTATATACCATCAATGACTAAATGTAATTTGAAATTAATAACACAATACCATTTACATTAGCAGCCCGAAACTGAAATATTTAGGTATAAATCTAATAAAATATGTACAACATACATATGAGGAAAACTATCAAATTCTGAGAGATATAAAAGAATGAAATGTGAGGCACCTGGGTGGCTCAGTTAGTTAAGTGCCCAACTCTTGATTTCGGCTGAGGTCCTGATCTCATGGTTTATGAGATCAAGCTCCCATTGAGCTCTGCACTCACAATGTACAGGCTGCTTGATATTTTTTTTTCACTCTCTCTCTAACACCTGCCCTGCTCATGTGTGCTCTCTCTCTCTCAAAGTAAATAAACATTAAAAAAAAAAAAGAATGGAATGAATGAAAAGATACCTCATGTTCATTGATAAAAAGATTCAATATTGTCAAGATGATAGTTCATCTCCAAACTGTCTACAGATTTCGTGTCATTTCAATCAAAATCACAGCAAGTTAGGGGCGCCTGGGTGGCTCAGTCGGTTGGGCGGCCGACTTCAGCTCAGGTCATGATCTCACGGTTCGTGAGTTCTAGACCCACTTCAGGCTCTGTGCTGACAGGAGCTCAGAGCCTGGAGCCTGTTTCAGATTCTGTCTTCCTCTCTCTCGGACCCTCCCCTGCTCACACTGTCTCTCTCTCTCTCAGAAATAATTAAAACGTTCAAAAATTTAAAAATCACAGCAAGTTATTTTGTGGATATTGAAAAACTAATCCTAAAGTTTATATGGATAGGCAAAGGACTCAGAATAGCCAATTCTTTATTGAAGGAAAAGAACAATGTCAGAAGGTGGACATTACCCAGCATCATGACTTATGACCTGTGATAAAAGTACAGTAATAATGACAACATTGTATAGGTAAACAAATTAACAAAGAGATCAGTGTTATAGGTTAGAGAATCCAGTCTTTGATCTGCATAAGTACAGTAGAACTTTGGTCTGTGAGCATAATTTGGTCTGGAAACATGTTTGTAATCCAAAGCACTTGTATATCAAAGCAAATTTCTCCATGAGAAAAAATGGAAACCCAGATGATTCATTCCACATCCCAAAAATATTTGTATAAAAATGATTACAATACTTTAATGTAATACAAAATGATAAAGAAAATACAAAACGCAAATACAAAATACAAAAAAAATTATTCAATAACAAATTAACTGACACTTACCTTTGAAAACCTTCATGGCTGTTTGAGGGAGACAAGAGAGAGGAGGGTTATTGTGTGGGACACCTTTCACTATCACTAATGGAATCACTGCTATTGGCTCAGTGGAATCTTTTTCTCCATGAGGGTCATTATATATGCTTGCATGGGTGTTGACTACAGTACAGTGTTAATAAACTCTTGTCATATTCTGAATTTAATGTAACTGGCAATAAAGCAGCAGAGGAAAGGGTCCACATCTGCAGGCAGCCTGACCTAAAATGAAGCAAAGCATTCCCAAGCTTACTCTTGTATGGAAAAGCAAAAGACTGTCCACAGGTGCTTCGAAGTGACAAACCACAATAGTGCCAGTTGTGGGCACCATCCAGTGTTCTGAAAAGTCACTGATTTCTGCCAAAAACTGTAGCCTGAAACCAAGCATCTGAGCATGGCAGACAATCACCCACAATCAGGAAGCAAGAGGGAGAGAAAAGAACCATTGGCTCAGTTGTGATCATGTGACATTCAGTGTCATGTACTACTTATACTGCAAGACATCACTCATTTATTAAGAAAAACTTATTAGAAATGCTTGCTTATCTTGTGGAACATTTGCAGAATAAATTATTCACAATCCAAGGTTTTACTGTACAGTCAACTGCTCCTGGACAGAGGGGTAAAGACAGTATAATGGACCAAAGGTTGTCTTTTCAACAAATGGTGCTGGAACAATTAGATATTAACATACAAGTAAATGAATCTACATATTGTCTGTGCATATTCACAAAAACTAACTCAAAATGGGGGATAGATCTAAATGTAAAACAAACAACTATAAAACTTTTGGAAGATAACAGGGGGAAATCTAGATACAACCTTGGGTAAAGTAATGTCTTTTTAGATACAACATCAAAAGCATAATCATGAAAGTACTGACAAACCAAACATTTAATTAAATACTTCTGTGAAAAACAATGCAAGTGTATGAGAAAATAAACTTCAGGCTGAGAGAAGATATTTACAAAAAACCACGTATGATAAGGAACAAAATATAAAAATGATTCCTAATGCTCTACCATAAGAAAATGACAACAGAATCAAACAATGGACTATAGATCTCAAAGGACATTTCACCAAGGAAGATACATAGATGGCAAGTAAGCACATGAAAAGATATACAGCATCTTATGTTATTTGGAAACTAAAACAACAATGAAATATACTACAAACCTGTCAGAATGACCAAAATCCAGAAGAGTGACAACATCAAATGTTGGCAAGAATGTAGAATAAGAATGTAGGACTCTCATGTGTTGTTGTGGAAATGTAAACTGGTACTTTAGAAAAGTTTGGTGGTTTCGTACAAAACTAACCATTTTCTTATCAATTAATTTCCATTAATTGAGCTCCTTGGAATTTACCCAAAGAAGTTGAATACTTATGTACACACAAAAACCTGCATAAGGATGCTTATTACAGCTTTATTCATAGTTTTAAAAACCTGGAAGCACCCAAGATATCCTTCAATAGGTGAATTTATAACTGTGGTACATACAGATAATGTAATATTATTGAATGCTAAAAAGCAATGAGCTATCAAGCCATCAGAAGACACTTAAATGCGTATTATTATGTGAAGAAAGTTAGTATAAAAAGGTTATATATGGTATAAGGGAAAAACCATGGGAAGAGTAAAAAGATTCATAGTTGCCAGGAGTTGGGGGAAGGCAGAGATGAAAAAGCAGAGCATAGAGATTTTATAGGACTGTGAAACTATTCTGTATGATATTATAATGACAGACATATGTCATTGTACCTCTGTCACAACCCAGAGAATATATAACACCAAGCATGAACTCTAATGTAAACTATGGACTTTAGGTAATAATGATACATCACGTAGTTTCATTTGCTGTATCAAATGCCTCACTCTTGTGTGAGACTTTGGTGGGGGGAATGTTGTGGGTATGTAGGGATATGGGGCATTTGGGGACTCAAAAAAAATAAATTTTGCTGTGAAGCTAAACTGCCTCAAAAAATGAACCTTAGTAAGACACCTGGGTGGCTCAGTTGGTTAAACATCTGACTTTGGTTCAAGTCATGGCCTCAGGATTCATGAGTTCAAGCCCCGTGTTGGGGCCTGTGCTAACAGCTCAGGGCCTGGAGCCTGCTTCAGAGTCTGTGTCTCCCTCTCTCTTTACTCTCCCCCACTGATGCTCTGTCACTCTTTCTCTCAAAAATAAGTAAACATAAAAAATAAAATAAATAAAAATTTAAAAAGGTGTGGTAATGTGGAGTTGCTTCTTTGAAAATATATAATCATAAAAGCACTTTATAAATCTGGTAGTTTCCAATAAAGTCCTACATTAAACCTTAGGCCCAACAATTAACACAAGATAAATAATTTGTTTATTAAGAAAACAAATAGGCAAAAAAAAAAAACCCACTAGTATTAAAATACACAGAGAAGTTTTTAGCATAATATCAAAGAATTACAAACAACTCAAATTTCTATCAACTATCAGACTGGATAAATATATGATAACTCATCAGTACAGTGAAACATTATTCAGCAATTAAAATGAATTAACTAGTGATACAACTTAGGGGAATCTCAAAAATAGTGCATTGAGTAAAAAAAAAAAAGCCACACAAGAATAGTATATACTGGGCTGTTTGATTTATAATATCCTAGAACAGATAAAGCTAACCTTGTTGATAAAAACCAGGGCTGTGAGCATGTGTTTGTGTGTAGGGTGGCAAAGGAACATTGGATGGATGAGAAAAGTTCATAAGTGAAGGAAAAACATTCTTTATTTGAATGATGGTAACATGCACGAATACATTGTTAAATTTCATCAAACTATACACTTAAGTTTACTGTACTTACTGTATAAAAGTATACAATAGATTAAAAAAAGAAAAATACTATTTGGCTGTGTCCATTCATTATGCAACCAAGTTATTTAATTTTTCCTCAATAATTAGATTCTCATTTCCAATATCTCTAAGAGTTTTTAACATATGACTACCTTTTATGTGGTCAATGTCCTTCCTAGCCTTACTGGGGATATTTACCATGTCTTTGTGTTTAATTATTGTCCTCAAGGCTCTGTGAGTTTGATTTTCCCCTCATTTGTGGATTGTTTAAATTTTTGCCTCTGTTTCACAGTGATTATTTGCTTTCCAGATACCTAACTTGGTTCCTTTGTAAATTTACCTTTTAATATCTAATGAAAGTCAGCTCTCTTCATTATTAATGAATAGCTGGCTTTTGGCCAATAGTTTAGGCTTTCACTCATGCTTGTATAGATGAGCTGATGAGTTGATGGGCAGAATCCCTGTTGTTGCAATTTGAGCTTATCCCTTTATTTCCTTCACTTTTTCTGTTCCCTGATAAAGAGCCCATTGCTTTATCCTGTGGTCATTTATCCTTTATTGAAATTGTAGAGTGCACCAAAAGGGTTGCGGGTGGGGTTTGCTCAGAGGCTGGAGATTGCTTGCTTATCTCTATACTATATAACAACCAGCTTCAGAACCATCCTAGAACTGCATCTGAAAAACTGTAAGGTTCATGCTGCTTTTTGTATCTAATATGCATATATTTTGTGTGTTCTTCATCTCTTTTTCTTAGTTCATTTTTAGAATTCTTTCAAACGTTAGTTTGTATGTTACATTAACTAAGAAAGCTTCCTTGACAATGTTCTTCCCTAAAATAATTAATTTAAGAGCCTTCTGTACTTCTTAAGGTTAAGTTGCCACAGAAAATAATTAATCATTGGGATTAATAGCTAGTTTATCAGCTTGTTTCCTCCAGTAGTCAATAAGTCTTACAAAGGCATATAAATCCTGCTTTCAGTTTCATTTCCAAAACTACCTAATCTATCTTTTTATATGACTTAAAAAGAAAAAGAGAGAGAAAGAGAGAGAAATATAAAAGGTGCACAGTCCATAAGGAGAGCCAAACTTTGGTTTAGATCTATACAACGGGATAAAAATTAAAACACCATCACACACGCACACACATTATCTTCACAGAAGGTGTTATTTCACTGCTTACTCTGCATAACAAAAGAAAAAGCTGGGGAAAAAAAACAGGAAAAATTTTTTCATACTCCAGGTACTTCCTACTATGGGATTCAACTGCTTGGCTATTTACAAATTGAGAGTGAGACTTCCCTAAAGATCTGTGTGGATCTCAGACAGTCTACACTCTGAAACTGAATCAAACATGTAGGTTGCACTCAGCCCTACCATCGTTTCAACTTTGCCAAGACTTGAAATCTCAGGTGGCTCAACTAACACTCAGCCAAGCATGAACTCACCATTAGATTAGATCTGGATTTGGGTGCAAAATCCTAGATCTTTACATTTTGTATGAGTCACCTTTGGTTAATTACTGAAAGTCCAGAATACTTAATTTGTTCACTAAATAAAAAGAATTATCAACTTTTTCTACAAGCTTTATTATGATTTATAATAAAAATTCATATTTGATGAATGGGTAAGAATGGTCAGAAAACAAAGCAAAATGTTAATATCATGAATTTAAAATCTAACAATATGGCAAATTATCTACAAAAATATATCAAGACAATTGTGCAACAAGCCAGAACATTGTAAAGTTTCAGAGGAAAGCGTAACCATATCATACAGTATACACTGTGTTTATAACAAGTATACACTTGTTTACACAAGAGCCTCACAAGATTTACAATCTTAAACATAAATAAATGCAAAGGCACATATTAAGAATTGGTTGTGGGAATGATTTCAAATTTATCAGACAGCTTTGCGGTAACTAATATACAGATTAAATGGAAATTGTTGTTAAGGACAAGAGAGATACAATAAGAGAGTATACAGTAAGAATGGAACAGGGTTGTAGATAATTTTATTTTTTTACTTGATCTGAGGGACAATAGAGAACAAGTAGAAGTTACTGAATAGCTGATTAAAGTAAAATAAATATTTGTAAAAAAATTTATTTTACTTTATTTTATTAAATGTTTTTTATTTATTTCTGAGAGAGACTGACAGCATGAGCAGGGCAGGGTCAGAGAGAGAGGAAAATACAGACTCTGAAGCAGGCTCCATTCTCTGAGTTAGCTGTTAGCACAGAGCCCCAATCGGCGATCGAACCCCCGAACTGTGAGATCATGACCTGAGCCAAAGTAAGACGTTTAACTGACTGAGCCACCCAGGCATCCCTTTAAAAATTTTAATGTTTGTTTATTTTTGAGAGACAGAGAGAGATAAAGCGGGAGCGTGGGAGGGGCAGAGAGAGAGGGAGACACAGAATCTCCAGACTTAGAGCTCTCAGCACAGAGCCTGATGCAGGGTGTGAACTCATGGATCATGAGATCATGACCTGAGCCAAAGTCAAACACTTAATTGACTGAGCCACCCAGGAGTCCCAAGAAATAATTTTTTTAAGGTAGCAGTTCAGCAACGACAAATTTCGTTAAGGGTTGGAAATCACATTTTTGTTTTTAATAAAGTAGGTAAGTATAATATTTATGGCTCTACAAATAAAACTATCATATTTCTACATTATTCCTAGTAACATGAAAATTAATATTTGCCTATACTGAAATAAGATTGTTACTCTTACTCTTTTTTGTATTAGCTCTTTATTTCATTATTATTGTTGTTATACATGGTCTGGCCTTCAAGCTCACACGGGTGTAAATTCAAAATTCAGGCTGTTTGTCTGTAAAGCATTTAAAGTTACATTCTGCTGAAACTGTTAGAAAAGAGATTGAGTTATAAGGTTCTTTCTCCAAAAAAGTCGGACCGAAATTACGTAATTTGAAATAGATAGCACAAGTAGCACTTTATATTAAGTAAGCAGTTTCAGTATGCTTACCATATGAATACTCTGCTAAACTTAAACTTGCAAGTCTGGTTAAGGTTAGGAAAAGATCTATATCAACTTAATGAACTCTACTTCTGCTGACATACTCAGAAAAGATAGTTTAAATTACAAGATGTTGTTCTTATATAGAATTGAAATTTTTAACATAAGCTAGAATTCAAAGAATGCCATTTTAAATAGATCTTCATGATGTCCTCTTTTACACTACAGATTTTAAGGATTCTTTGCATGGTGTTTTATACTAACAAATATGCTCTTCTGGAAAGTAAAATGTCTGGCAAACAATTTGCTTAACGATGCTTATTGTTTCCCTCATCGATCGATACATCATTTAGTCTTCCATAGACTCTAGGAAGTTTGAGTACAGATATTAATTGAAATATATAGATATGTATTAAAATACAGCATTGACAGAGATATAATATCAGTGTAGGTATATTTCCATATTCCTTGCACGAACTTTATATGTAACTTCATTACAGAAGAGGTAAGAAAAGGGAAAAAAAGTTTATAAAGAAATCTTAATTAGAAAAAGCATTAAGTTTGAATATTAAAAAAGAGAACAACTTCACTTGCAACTTATGAAAAATTAAAATTTTTAGCCAAAAACATATCTGTAAAAAGAAACTTAAATTTTGATCAGATTATTTTGAATAAATAACACTACAATTTGAACACATCAGTTTGAATCTATTTACTGTTTTTTAATCTCTGAGCATCATTTTCTTATCTGTATAGTAGAAATAGAATTACTGTCAATTATATGATATAGTTGATACCCAAGGAAAAAAGTAAGGCAATTTGTACAACAAATCATATAAATGAAGTATGTTTTTAAATCTCTAAAATTTTTTCAAACACAGAAATTTTAAGTTAATTAACAAAGGCATCTAATAAGATTTCAAAAGGCATGATAGAAGTTTTAAAAGCATCTGATTTACAGATAATACCTTCTAATAAGCAAGAAGTTAAAATAGAAACAAAAAATTTTAAAAACATAATTCTTATATTTCCACTAATGTTTCTTGTTTACCTATTATGCCATGTTAGGAGGAAAACATTATAATATTAATGTTAATTTCTTATCTATTAGATCTGGTTAGAGAGAAATATTTCTAACACTGTACAAAATGATAGTAATATGTGACACAGATAAACTTCTTTTTTTGGAATAAAAATCAATAAATACTTGGTAGTCATTTTTAGTACATGCAGTTGATGGTCTGACCATGAGCCACATGGGGTAAGGTGAGATAAATCTCTTGAACCAAAAAATTAAAAATATTAACTAGATAAGGAAAATCAGAAAATGTATAATAACAATTATTTAATCATTTTTGCATCAAAAAGGAAGTACTATCTAAAATGCACAAAGCAAGTTACAAGGGTTAAGTCAATATCAAGTTAATATAGTATAAAGAAAATATTTCCCATATAACAATAAAATGCATGTAAGGAAGGAATAAAGAATATAATAAAGATATAGGTAGAAAAAAATACAGATACTTAAAATTATAAAGTGGAGAAACCATTACAATAAAAAGAAATGTAAGAACATTGCAAATGAGTAGTTTTCTAAAACCTATCTAATCATCTTTATTTTTTTTCTTATAGTTTATTTATTTTTGAGACAAAGAGAGACAGAGCATGAGCAGGGATGGAGCAGAGAGAGAGAGGGTGACACAAAATCTGAAACAGGCTACAGGGTCTGAGCTGCCAGCACACAACCCGATGCGGGGCTCAAACCCTTGAACCATAAGATCATGACCTGAGCCAAAGTCCAACACTTAACCGACTGAGCCACCCAGGCGCCCCTATCCAATCATCTTTAAACACCTGGACAAAAGAAAATATTTTTCTAGGACATTTTGGTTTAAAAAAAAAATCTCAAAGAAATGGGTATTCCAAAGTGACAGAAAACAATTAAGAAGATTGCAGCTATCTAATGTCTCCAATGAAAATAATATTTTGAAGAACTTTCATGAGGAAATTGCCATAAGTTGAATGTTTGTATCCCCACAAAATTCATTTGTTAACCCTTAGCTCAAATGGGATGGTCCTGGGGGCCTTTGGAGCTGATTAGGTCATGAAAGAGGAATGGGATTAGTTCCTTTGCCCTGCCCACAGTGTGGGAACACAGGGAGACAAGTTCTGACCAGACATTGAACCTTGATCTTGAATTTCCTAACCTCCTAGTTCTTTCTAGCCTCCAGACCGTGAGAAATAAAGTTCTGCTTTGTATAAGTCACCTAGTATGGTACTCTGTTATAGCATCCCAAACAGACCAAAGCAAGAGTCTTTCAAAACACAAAGAAATTGACTATGTCTGTGTATTTCAAGTTTTTTCAAGAAAATAGAGATTAAAAACAAAATCCAAATACTTCTAATCAATCCTTAAAAACACTGACACGAAAATCTACAGGAAATGGTACATTGATATATATGTTTATTTATATAATTATATTATATTTCCATATAATATATATATTTTACAACTCTCCTATTAACTAAAAATTATAAATTAGCAAGTACATTACAGAATATTACTTAAAGAATCATCACAACCAAGAGAAATAAATACAAGGCATGCAATTTTTTAAGTAGGTTAGGAAATTCACTATATAATAAGTTCTACTACAAATTTCAGTAAGTCTTTACTCAGTTAAAAATATTTGGGATGTAGAAACATGGTGATGGCATAGCTCTTACCCATTCAATAACAATAAAAATTAAGCCACACAATTTGAAAATTGACAATGTTTTCTGAACCCACCAGGAGGCTGACATTGCTAGGCAACCAACTAACCCAAAATGTAAGGAAAAATGGGCACCTAAAAGGGTATTGTAATTTACATACAAACATAAATGCCAGTAGACACCAGCAAGAACAATTCAGCTACATTTATCAATGAAATGATAAGTATCAGGTAAGATGATATTGAAGCCCTAGAGGCTGCAGGTATAAAGGGAATTCATACCCGCCGGCAGGCTTACCTCCATAGACTTCAAAAGGCACTCATAAAAACAATTGGTGAAAGCCCTGAAAAAGGTTCCCTGTGGCAAAACACTGGGTAGAGTTCCAAAACATTCACTGCAAGAAAGACATAAAAATGCTCCTAGATGTTTCTCGCTACCTCCTATAGGAAGGAAAAGCCATAGCATACTGAAAGAAAACTGACACTGTTTTTCAAAAAGAATTCATGATAAGCAATTGCAGCTGTAGCAGGAAAATGAATACAACCTGCTGAAATAACTAGAGGAGGGCTGGAAGACCCATTCTCAGGTGCAGTAAAAAGAGACTTAAAACTGATGTTGGAAGTGATACTGAGAAATCTGTCAATACTGACGCAGGGCAGCAGGAGCTTGAGGGGATACAGAAGGGTACAGTCACCTGAGAAAACAGTGTGGCTATTCCTTACGAAGTTAAATAAATACTTAGCATATGTCACTAGCAGAATAATGACACCTCTCTCCACCTCCAAAAAAATGTCAATTTCCTGCCCAGAACCTGTGGATATGTTAAGTCACATGGAAAGATGGGATTAAAGTGGCAAATGGAATTGTTTGCTAATCAGTTGACCTTAAAATAGGGAGATTATACTGGATTACACAGGTGGCCTAATATAATCCCAAGGGTCTCATAAATCGGGGATAGAAAAAGACGGCTGGGTCAGAGTCAGAGGGAAATTTGAAGATGCTACAATGCCTGATTTTGAAAAATGAGAAACAGGCCAATGGAATGCAGGCAGCAAAAAAGTATATTTTCCCCTAGAGCTTCTGGAAAGAATGTGGTCTTGCTGACATATTGATTACAGCCCAGTGAGGACTATTTTGAACAGCTGACCTCCAGAAGTGTAAAATAATAAATTTTTGTTGTTTTAAGGTGCTAAATATATAGCAATTTGTTAGAGCAGCAATAGAAAAATAATACATTATATGGCTCGGCAATCCCATCCCAGGGATTTAGCCAAGTTAAATAAAAGCATGTTTACACAAAAGCCTGCACATGATTCTGTACTTTTATACATAATCACCAGTCCTGGAAATAAACTGAATGTTCTTCAGTCAGAGAATGGATAAAAAATGATGATATATCTGTACTATAAAATATTACTCAGAAAATAAAAGAACAAACCTTTGAGACATAAAAACCTTGATTGAATGTCAAGTGCATTTTGATACATAATAAAAGACAAAAAATTGCATAATTTCATGTATGTGATATGCTGAAAAAGATAAAACTATACAGATGGAAAATAGATCAGTGGATGCAATTACGTAAGAAAACAAAATGAGCTTAAAAATATAAGTAGTGGGAGGCAAAATCATTGTATGTGTATTTGCAAAACCAAAAATAATAATTGAACAAATTCTTTAAAGTAGTAAGAGATATCTTCATGTCTGTATTTTACTTATTAACATAAATTTTTTAAAAATTTGTTTTATTTATTTCTGAGAGAGAGAAACAGCATGAACAGGGGAGGGTCAGAGAGAGAGGGAGAACCAGAATCTGAAACAGGCTTCAGGCTCTGAGCTAGCCGTCAGCACAGAGCCCGATGCGGGGCTCGAACACATGAACCGTGAGATTGTGACCTGAGCTGAAGCTGATGCTTAACTGACTGAGCCACCCAGGTGCCCCTATTAACATACATTTTTAAAATACTTTAATTATGCCTTTATATATACACCATAAAGTTAACTTTATGTATGCCATTAATTTAATAAATTTAAAGAATTATTGAAATAAATAATTTTTCAAATGTAAATATAAATGTCATCTTTGCAGAGAAAGGCACCATAAACAGAGATGCTAATGCTCCTAGATTTATATATAAATTAAATATGAACCTAATTAGAACATGCAATATGATAAAGAATAGAGCAGTCTTTGTTTTGTGTTCTTGGCACAGCTTCAGAAACACTTAGAATTTCCTGAGTGATAGGACTGTCTTATTTATGCTAATGAGGTGACTCATGTGGGCCCCTAGATAGCTTTATTATGGGGGTAGTCACTAGAAAGACCAACTAATGATAGAAAACTGGAACTTTGAGCCAGTCCATCCTCCAGCAAAGGGAGGAAGTCTAGCAGTTGACTTCAAATACATGGACAAGGATTAAATCAATCCAGCCTATGCAATGAGATCCCCATAAAAAACTGTGGACACCATACTCTGTGGAGCTTCCGAGTTGATGAACACAGTGATATACTGGGAAGGTGATGTTCCTTGACTCCATGGACAAAGGACATGAAAGTGTCACATCTAGAGCCTCCACAGACCTGGCCCTATGAATCTCTTCTACTTGGCTATTTCTGAGTTGTATCATTCATAATAAAATTGTAATCACAAAAGTAGCACTGTTGGTGAGCTCTGTGAGTCATATTGGGGTATTATCAAATCTGAAAAGACTTAGGGAAACCTCTAATTTGTAAATTGCCAAATAGAAGTTGAGGTGGCTTGAGGACACCCAAAATTTGCAACTGGCATCTTAAATTAGGGACCTTCTTGTGAAGGAGTTGGTTGTACTTCATGGAGTCTCCTCTAACACTGGGTAGTTAGTGTCTGAGAAGTGATTTTTTTTTAATAATTGAAATAATGTTTTATTTAATTGGAAAAATTGGATTATTACCTCTACTGGATTCTCCAACATACAATAAGGTTATGGCTTGGAGGCGTAAAAAGAAATTAAATAGGTAAGTGGAACTTTTTAAAATGTATAACTGGACTACGATGCATTTGGATTTAACATATAAAAATTATATTTGAAATTATTGACAGAAAAACCAACTAGTGAATTTCTTTCTTTCTTTCTTTGTTTTTAGCATTTGAATCCTGAAAAACAAATTTGATGGCTCAATTTTGAATGTAAAAATAAACTTATAAAATTATTAGGAAAATATAAATCTAAACTCATTCTTAATCTCAGTGAAAATCAAAACCACACTGAGATATAGCCTCACACCTGTCAGAATGGCTAAAATGAACAAATCAGGAGACTAGATGCTGGCGAGGATGTGGAGAAACAGGCACCCTTCTACACTGTTGGTGGGAATGTAAACTGGTACAGCCCATCTGAAAAACAGTGTGGAGATTCCTCAAAAAATTAACAATAGAACTCCCCTATGGCCCACGAATAGCACTGCTAGGAATTTACCCAAGGGATACAGGAGTGTTGATGCATAGGTGCACATGTACCCCAATGTTCATAGCAGCGCTTTCAACAATAGCCAAATCATGGAAAGAGCCTGTCTCCATCAACTGATGAATGGATCAAGAAGATGTGGTTTATCTATACACTGGAATACTACATGGCAATGAGAAAGAATGGAATCTGGCCATGTGTAGCAACATGGATGGAACTTGAGGGTGTTATGCTGAATGAAATAAGTCAGGCAGAGAAGGATAAATACCATATGTTTTCACTTCTAAGAGGAAAAGGAGAAACTTACTGGAGGACCATGGGGGAGGAGAAGGGGAGAAAATAGTTGGGGAGACGGAAGGAGGCAAACCATGAGAGACTCTTGAATACTGAGAACAAGCAGAGAGCTGATGGGAATGAGGGAGAAGGGAAAGGGGGTGATGGGCATGGAAGAGGGCACTTGCTGGGATGAGCACTGGGTGTTATATGGAAGTCAACTTGATAATAAACTATAAAATTTAAAAAAATGAATAGCCAAAGAGAAAGTTTTTAAAGCACATGAAGAGCTAATTACATAAAAAAATAATACTGTCCACAGCATCTATGCTCATCCTCAAAAATAAGTAAAACAAAGAGCAAAGGGAAAGGTTTTTTTTTTTCTTCTTCATACTAAGGGTCAAAATTTTAAATGTTTGGTAATACTTAACATTTGCAAGTTTGTGGAATAAAATATTATGATCTTCAGCCACACTGAGCTGTGCTCATCCACATGGTAGCCATTGGCCATGTGTGATTATTTAAAATAATTAATTTTAATTTACAAATCAGTTCTTTATTATATGAGCCATATTTCAAACCACACATGGATAGAGTATATTTTATTAGACAACATAGATTCATAGAACATTTTCATTGGCACAGAGAGTTCTTTTGGATAGCACTATCCTAGAGAATAAGTTACCTTATTAAAATTAAAAGCACACAGACACACATACAAATTTTACTCAAGCAAATTCACCACTGATTATTTCCTACCATACACTTGCAACATTACATTAAGCTCTATGAAAATGATTACAATATTATTTGTGATAGTAAAACGTAGAAAACAATTCAAAGAGCATCACTGAAAGGATAGTTACATGAAGTGTAGTATCCCAAAGCAATAAGTTATTTTTCAGTTGTTAAAAAGAATGTGTTTATGCTACCAGAAAAGAGTAGCATATTTTGAGGGAGGGCCTTTGTAGTGAAAAGACTTCTACTTTTTACCTTATACTTTTCTGTCTAAAGTTTTTACATTAGGTGCATGTTAGTTTTACATAAATAAATTGATAGAAAAAAAGAAAACATGACTCTGGAAATACATAAACTAATAAAAACCATATTGATCCAGCAAAAGAGATTATTGAACTGATAGGATAAATTTTACATTAAGCCAAAAATAATACGACGATGAATTGTAAGACTGAAATATTAAAATTATCTTTCATAATGTATCCTTCTGCCTCTTTGATTACAGATGTTATTTGTTACTGCTTTTGGGAATGTATCCAATTTGTACATATAGCTGTGAACTCAAACATCTTATTCCTCATTGTAAATGTCATTTAAATTTTCCATCAAGCTCATTGATTAAAGACATTCTTGGGAATGACAGAACGTGAGTTTGAGCAGAGCTACCATACTCAGTTTCGGAGGGCTTGGCACTTAGAACCCATGATAACATCACTCTAAGGGGAAAATAGGAGAAGGCTACTATAGCAGAAACCTCAGTTAAATGTCCTCAGTAAACTTTAACAATATATTTTTTTCCCATCAGATGGCTAGAAAATACAAAGTTGTAGATATCTAGTTTGGTTTTTTGTTACAAAGAATTCACTTGTTCTATTTGATCAGAAACTTTGGGTCTTTTAGGGTTAGGGCCAAGGAAGGAGAGTGATACATTGGGGACCCTTGATCAATATCCCTATTACTTTCTCCTGAAAGAGAAAGAAAATTGACAATTAGATTTGAATGAAACCTATTTCAGCAATACAATTTTATACATTCCCAGATTTAACTAAATTTTTCATTGCTTTCTGTCACCCCAAAACATTTAAACCCAGAAATAATTTCATGCGTATGTTAGAACCATGAAAAATGGAATACAATATTGAAGTAAATGCATTACTCTGGAGATTTGCATGCCTGGCAAAGGCGATTTTATTTCATTCCATTCTGACTGTCTAAAAGTATTTTTTTTTAGTGAAACTGACATTTAATGTTGTAATTTTATATCTGATCAATGAAACTTTTATTTATATCAAGGGCTTTCATGATGAGAAAATAGAAGTTACAATTTACAACTCGATCAGTCTTATCGGGGCATATGTCCCAGGAGTGACTTTCCATATTAATTCAACCTAAAAGTTTACTGGATAAAATACATAAACTGGAGCTCCTCGGTGGCTCAGTCGGTTAAGCATCTGACTTGGGCTCAAATCATGATCTCATGGTCTGTGAGTTCAAGCCCTGAGTTCTGAGAGCTGAGAGCTCAGAACCTGGAGCTGATTCTGTCTCCCTCGCTCTCTGCCCCTTCCCCATTCATGCTCTCTCAAAAATAAGTTAAAATTAAATAAAATAAACAAGCAAATAAATAAATGCTTTAGCACTTCAAACTTGTTGGTTACAAAGTGAAAATGTCAGAATCAACATCTACCACCTCATCAATACTGTGTTACATTTTATCCCTTCTTGTTGCAATTATAGTCATTCCTCTACTTAATCATTCCAACAGCGTCATATAAAGATGACATTTCCTAATTCTTGAAATGATTCTTCCTTGGCTTCATGATATTACACATTTATCTGTTTGTCTATTCCTTCTCAGCTACCCTTTTAGACTCTCATCATAATAACTGACAAGTAAATACCTATAGAACAAGGCTAAGTCCAATATTCTTTTTTCTACTCTTTCACTCCCCATTCCTCCTCATATTGATGTTATCTATTTTCATAACTTTAAATGTCATTATGATGCTGACAATTAACTTCAGCATATATCTACCTCCAAATTATTTTCTAAACTCAAAACTCATCGATTCGACTAATTACTGCACATATATACCAAGATTTCTCACAACTGTCTCTAAATACACATCTTCAGAAATGAAAGCTTGCATTTATCCTTCAAAAATGTCTTTTTAAATTTATTCTAATTTCTTTAAATTGCACATTCATATCCGTACATGCTCAAGATAGAAATCTTGGGATCGTCGTAGAAATCTGTCCTTCAAAACACACACACACACACACATACACACACACACACACACACACACACACAGGTTTATCCATTCCATATCTATGTCCATATTTTGTCATCTTCATTACCTTCAATCTTTTACAACCACATCATCATTTTCCTAAATTTCAGAAGTTGCTTCCAATAATCTCTTTTCTACAATTCAAATTCTCTTTGTAGTTCCTAGTAAAAGCAAAAATCAGTTAGATATTTTTAACCATTACAATTCAAGTACCTATTCTAAAACTGAATAGGCAATCTATAAATATTTTTGATCAATGAATAAACCCATCTATTTAAAATATAGCTTAAAATTCCTTTTTGTGAATTTTTTTAGAAACAGAAATCCACTGTATCAGCGAGCGTAATTCCATTTATACATTTACATTTATTTCTCCTTCTGATTTATGGTTTTCATTATTTTTTTAAATTTTTTAAAAATATTTTATTTATTTCTGAGAGAGATATAGAGACAGCATGAGCAGGGGAGGGTCAGAGAGAGAGGGAGACACAGAATCCGAAGCAGACTCCAGGCTCCGAGCTGTCGGCACAGAGCCCGATGCGGGGCTTGAACCCACAAACCTTGAGATCATGACCCGAGCTGAAGTCGGATGCTCAACCGACTGAGACACCCAGGCGCCCCTGTGGTTTTCATTATTTAATATTCCTTTCAGTTGGATAGGAGTACACTTAAACCTTTTTTTCTGGAAAAAAAGAAGCAATCTTTCTAAAATTCTAGTGACTTGGACACTAAAGTTCTGCCATTCCTTGGCAGATTAACTCTATTACCTCAACAGCAAGAAGGAGGTAGAAAGAGGCAAAAGGAAGAAAGTAAGACTTTATAATCCCAGTGGTACATTGGGTTCTTGTGGACAAATTTTTATTTCCTCCCTATAGTAGTACTGAGTATCCATGCTAACCTTTAGATAGTAAGTGTGGCCAAATGACTTCCTTCGGTAATGTTGGTAAAATAGAAATGGAAGTGAATTATCACTTATCACATTAGGGCCAGGTTCAAGACAAAGGCTTAAGGAACTTTTTATGTTTTACTGACCTTTTTCACCCCTTTAAAAAATGTTTAGTTATTTGTTTTGTGAGAGAAAGAAGGAGACAGACATGAGTGGGGAAAAGCAGAGAGAGGAGAGAGAGAATCACACGTAGGCTCTGGGTTCTCAGCACAGAGTCCCAAGTGGGGCTTGATCTCACAAATCATGACATTATGACTGGAAGCAAAATCAAGAGTCAGGTGCTTAACTAACTGAGACACCCAGGTGCCCCTCCTTTCACACTTTTTGTGTGCCTGCTATATGCCATGAGAAGAACATTCTTGTCGTGGCTGAACAGACAAATGGAGCAAACCCTGTGTGTAATATGAGAACAATAAAGTTTTGTATAAAAGTTTGCAAATCAATTCACATAACTTCTCTTGGTTCTACCCACAGCTACCTACATTTATCAGATTGCCCCAAATGCAGTGATTACTCATTTTGGTTTAGTTTTACATATGTATAGAATAGCTGCACTACTGGTAAGTAACTAGCAGCAAGCAAGCTGTGCTGACACATAGTAGGTATGTAAAAAATCAGAGTTAGAGAAATAGATCAGTTATATAATTCACTTATTTTCGTCTCTCTGTTACCATCATTTGTACAATTCATACTGCAATGCTGACAAAACTGAAGACCAGTTTTTGAACCGTGGTAAATGTAGGAATGTCATGTCAGTAGGTGCCCATATGTCTTGTGGTGAAGCTTATTCTTGATGCCATGCCTTATATCAAGCTATAATATCAATTACTGTTAAACCCTGTATATACCTGTAAAAACACAATATCATGAGTCCAAAAGTATTTTGAAAAAAATTCCACAACATATAAAACTTTTATAACATCATTCTCCCTGGCAACGAAAGCCACAGCATTAAAATTTGTGATTTTGCAATATTTTGCCATCTATGTACCACCCCTTTGTGTTACACATCCACAAGAATTCATATATATATGAATATGAATATATATATATTGTATTTTATAATTTTTTCTGTCTTTTAATTTGGTTTTTATCTCTGGACATGGCAACTAAGGCTCTATGTAGGAAAGATGAAGCCAGACTATGAAGAAGGATTTAAGAACAGAAGACTTAGAAAGGAGTTTTGTTATGAGAAGTAAAGAGAAAAATGAAAGCAGGGAAAAAGGCTCTAGTATAACTTTACTTTGAATGTGGGACAATTGTAAGTTCAAAACCAAGAAACTTGATAGAAAAGGATTTGGGAGATTTTGCAACAAAAAACTCAGTGTGAACACTGAGATGAATGCACAATAATCTTAGACTACAGAGGAATAATTATGGCAATGCTTTGTAATTGTTGTTGTTGTCTACTGATTTGCTGGTGAAGAGTCCATTGTTTTCACATACCCATCACAAAGATTTATCATTGATTACTTCCTGAAATATATATTGTTTAGAATCATATTATGAAACTTTTTTTTTTTTTTTTTTTGCCACTGTAAAGTGCTTTTTCACTGGAGAAATTCTGAAATTTCAGTACCCCACTTTCTGCCCCCAGAGTGAGAATTGCTGGTAACAAAAGGTTTGAAGATGACCAGGCAGGCACACATAGCATCATCGTTAATGACACCAGAGGGTAAAAGTAGAAAATTTTGAAGCATGTTCTGAGTTATATCAAGATAAAAAAGAAATAAACTATGTTTTATAAGGAATAATAGAGGCAATCAAAAATGTTTAAACTAGATAAGAGATAAGTGTTGTAGAAGTAATAGATATATACTTGAAAATTTTAATTAATTTTAAATTAACTTGAAAATACAAATAAAATGAGTCCCTCTTATTTTAGAAAAATGAATGTATAAAATAAGCCTAAAATCTTCATTGAGCACAATCAGTTCTTACCTTTTTCCCTTCTTTTCAAATAATGATCAAACTTATGTTTTTGGGTGTGACCTTTTTAAGTAGTTTTTATAGTTTGTATCTAACACACCCAGTTAAATATTTTTTCTTCTTATATGTTTGTTTTTAGTAGTGGGTCAAATGATTTTGGACTACATTTCTCTTTCTGACACCTAATTTTTAGAAGACTAAAAAATGTGCTTTGTGGTACACTGAGATTGATATCTATATATCAAGTTCATTCTTTCAACAGCTATACAGTATTTTGTTATGGGATTAGACTACATTATTTTTAGCTATTGAAATTTGATGGACATTTACACTTATATCCCGTTTTTTCCTACTTTGAAAACTGCAGTTTACATCTTTGAATACTACTCTTACAGATGAGTAAGATATTCCTCAGGGCAGATCCAAAGGGGAAAAATTAAATATCGTTAATTTACATGTATTTTCATTTGTTAGAACCCAGTTTTATGAATCACCTACAAAAGATTATGGGAAATATATATTTAATAAAATGGAATTATTACTGGCTTTTTCACACTCCCCCAGTGGCCTCAGTATTGACAGGAGAATTGTGAGCAACAGGCTTAAAAATAATTGTAAATGAATTTAAAATTTTAAATTAAAATATAACATTTAACACCAGAGGTATGATAATTATTATTTAAAGTAAAAATTCAAATGTATTCCAACCATCAAGTGTTCTTTTTATGGTGGTGATATTTGCCTTCAGTCTCCAGCTTGGCTTTTCTCTCACATCTGTGCTGTTTTTAGCATTCCACTATTTAACTAAAATATCTGTTTCTTACCCCCTTGCTAAGTGTATATACACATACCTGCAAATTAGGTTGCTTTGTGTTTTATTACAATGTTTATAACCTCAAATATTTGTTATCTAATTGTGCTTTTAGGAAATGAATTGAAATCTCTCCATATGATGGTTGTTTTAAAAAGTCTCCTTGCTCAACTATTTTCTATATATTTAGAGCTTAGTTGAAAGAAGCAATTTACTCAATTATTGTGATTATTGTTATATCTGAATTCATTTTAACATTTTATTTTGTTTTATCCCAATGTTTTCTCCTGCTATTTAACTTTTGTCTTACCTCCCTGTTTTATTGAGTTTTGATTGAAGTTTCTTTCTTTCTTACTTTATCTCAAGCTTTTGAAAGTTAATCATTCCAAGCCTTTAGTTACATCTAAAACAATGGCAAAAATAAATTATATCATTTTTATATCATCATCTAATTTATTATCTTACCTTCACACAGAAAAATCTTTTCCTTTTTAATCCTGTATTATATCTGTCAATGAAAAATCCAGAGCCTTGATCATCCCGTAAAAATGATTTAAACATATTAATAATTTACAAAAATGATACTTCCATCTATAAAGACAATGAGGTATCTCCATTATCTGAAGGAAAGAGAATGGTGGCATTGGAGACCAAGACTGTCCACCCCTCCTTATCCTCAGCATGAACTTAATGCCTGCTTCCAGTACAAAAAGAAAAGGAAAGTAATGAAGGCAAAAGAAAAAAAATGTTTTTGAAAACAATTTGAACATGTTTCACTAAAAATAATAAAAACATGTAATTTATTCAGCTTCTTAGGACAAGTTGATTCTAGTATTCTTCCTGTTTTCACATTTGGTGTGGCACTTACTTATCTTTCCTAGAAGCTTATAACTAAAAAGAAGGCAGGGTTAGGGGAAAGGGGAGAAAGACACAGAGGGAGGAGACAGAGGGAGAGTGAAAGAGAAAGTTAAATGTTTTTGAATCAATAAGCAGGGATAAAATATATTTCTGGTTACTTTATGATTATATTTTGTGTCATTTTCTAACCTCCATAAACTTCATATTCAACTTAATTTGTGTGAATTGATATTACCAAAAAGTCCACAAGTTTAGCAGTAGGTTATGATCAGGTGTAGTTCTTATTGTTGACAGAAATTATTTCATCTTTTTCTTGTACTTTAAAGAGACAGTAAAAATTATTTCAGTGAGTACTAAAAATACACTATTTAAAGGTGATGTATTATTTTAAAAGACACTTTCAAATGGAACTTAACATAGTTTAAAAAGCAGACATGAAAGATGCCTTCTCAACAATTAATCTCATTCTTTCTACCTTGTTAATTTCTGACAAGGTAACAGAATTAATTATAAATGTAAATATTTAATTTTTAAATTTAAGACAATGTTCAATTTATGAACAATCATTTGTATTCATAAACATTTTCAAACACACATATATACTTAGGGCCAAAAGAAATTTTAGACTAATTATAAGAAAATATTTATATCCACATTTTAAGAAAATACTTGTATATACATTTAGAACCTTAGATCAAAATCTAAATAGATAAACTGTTCCTTACTTTCCCACATTTGCATTTTGTATGTTTACATACCAGTGTGGACAAAATTCATATATAGAAACCCTTATCCTTATATTTTAGAATTGACTGTATTTAGAGATAAGGCCTTTTAGGAGGTAAGTTAGAATGAGGCCTTTAGACCCTAATCCAACCTGACTGTAGGGAAGGACAATAGGGATGAGGTGCACATGGGAAAAAGGCCATGTGCAATCAGAGGATGCAGCCATTTGCACACCAAGGACAGAGGCCTTCAGAAAAACAGCCCTGCAGACACCTTGGTCATAGACTTCAAATTTCCAAAACTGTGAGACAATAAGTGTTTGTTATTTAGTCCTCTCTCTCTGTGATGTTTTGTTACAGCAGCTCCGCAAACTGGTACAAGTACTATGCAGCAAAAAAAAATGTCAGAAATTAACCTCCCACTGAAAAAAAAATCACATGCTATTTCGCATTCACATCGCTGACTTCAGAACACAGCAAAATGGGAGCCATCGGTAAGATTTTTTTTTTTTTGGTGTCCACATTAGCATTCTATTTTTTTATTTTAATTTTAATTTTTACAAATAGTTTACTGTCAAATTAGTTTCCACATAACACCCAGTGCTCATCCCCACAAGTGCCCTCCTCCATGCCCATCCCCCCTCCCCCCCCACATCAATCAGTCCTCAGTTTTTGTCAGCATTCAAGAGTCTCTCATGGTTTGCCTCTCTTCCTTTCCCCAACCATTTCCCCCCTTCTTCTCCCCCTTGTTCCTCAGTTAAGTTCCTCCTATTCCTCCTATATGTACAAACATATGATATTTGTCCTTCTCTGCCTGACTTATTTCACTCAGCATAACACCCTCAAGGTCCGTTCATGTTGCTACACATGGCCAGATTTAATTATTTCTCATTGCCGTGTAGTATTCCATGGTATATATAAACCATATCTTCTTGATCCATTCATCTGTGCATGGACACTTAGGCCCTTTCCATGTTTTAGCTATTGTTGAGAGTGCTGCTATGAACATTGGGTACAGGTGCTCCTATGCATCAGCATTTCTGTATCCCTTGGGTAAATTCCTAGCAGTGCTATTGCTGGGTCATAGGGAAGTTCTATTGTTAGTTTCCTGAGGAACCTCCACACTGTTTTCCAGAGGGGCTGTACCNCTTGCTGGATAGAGGATTCTTGGCTGCATATTTTTACTGTTCATCACATTGAAGATCTCCTGCCATTCCTTTCTGGCTTGCCAAGGTTCAGTAGATAATTTTGTCACCACTCTGATAGTTTTCCCTTTGTGTGTTAGGGCCCTTTTCTCCCTAGCTGCTTTCAAAATTCTCTCTTTGTCCTTGTATTTTGCCATTTTTACTATGATATGCCGTGCAGAAGACTGATTCAAGTTATATCTGAGGGGAGTCCTCTTAGCCTCTTGTATTTCAATATTTTCTTCCTCCCCAGGTCGGGGAAGTTCTCTGTTATAATTTGTTCCAGGACTC
>NW_027531886.1:0-8940 GCF_008692635.1 Crocuta crocuta
TTGACAATAAACTATTAAAAAAAAAAAAACAAAGGAAAATATCCTACTACAAGTTCTTCTATTACCTTATCAAAGCCAACATGCCATGCTTTGTTAGCACACTCAAAGTGAAAAAGCAGCATTCTGAAGAAATCAGCGATCTATTAATTAACATGATGAATGTTCAAAATGAGTTTTCCTTGATAAAGCTACTCAAGAGATATAAACTGGATAAAAACATTTTACAGTCACTGTCCACATTTACATAAACAGGGTATTAGAAGGCAGAAAGGCCCATTGCCTGTGCACTTAGGGATAGCACCCAAAGCTCAACACCTGAACATTTCTAGGTCCAGCTATTCATTCATAGAATTTCTCATAGCCTGAAGTCACCTGAAGTNGAGGTAATAAAATCCTGCCTCTAGGATACTGTTATGCCTCTGCCAGAACAGAACCTTTCATACTTGGTGGAAGACAAAGCATCTGAGAAGACAGAGGCCTGCGGCTGTAAAAAGCTTAAAGAATGGGTTGAATTAAGTGTTTTCTGCCTGCTTGAGAATGAACACTTATTTAACTGAGATCTGTATATGCGGCAGGATTTGGTCCGAGACTTGGTTTCATTATGACATAGAAGTGAGGTTGTAGGTGCCTAGCAAGCCATCATCCACTAAAAACTTCTTCAGCAGCTATGATTTTTTTAATTTTTTAAAGTCTAGGGGCGCCTGGGTGGCTTAGTCGGTTGAGCGTCCGACTTTCGCTTAGGTCATGATCTCGCGGTTCGTGGGTTCGAGCCCCGCGTCGGGCTCTGTGCTGACTGCCAACTCAGAGCCTGGAGCCTGTTTCAGTCTGTGACTCCCTCTCTCTCTGACCCTCCCCTGCTCACGCTGTCTCTCTCTCTCTCCTAGAAATAAATAAAAAACATTAAAAAAAATAAATAAATAAAGTCTATTTATTTTTGAGAGACAGAGGGAGACAGAGTGTGAGGGGGGGAGGGGCAGAGAGAAAGGGAGATACAGAATCTGAAACAGATTCTAGGCTCTGAGATGTCAGCACAGAGCCCAATGTGGGGCTCGAACCCATGAACTGTGAGATCACGACCTGAGCTTATGTGGGACACTCAAATGACCAAGTCACCTCAGTGCCCCTTAAGCAGCTATTATGCACCCAAATGAACCTTAAAATTGCACATGACCAAAGTGACTTAGGTAAGTTTATTCAACATGAGACAGTCAATAAGAACATATAAGAATAAGGAAATAACATAGTTTCAGATAACAATGACCACAAAAAAAATAAAGAGCAAGAATATGTAGATTAAGAGGTCAGAGAGAACGTCTCAGATAAGTTAATATTTGAGCATAAGCAATCAAAGTCAAAATTTGCTTTTACTTTTTTAAGTTTCTATTTGAATTCCAGTTCGTTAACATACAGTGTAATATTAGTTTTAGGTGCACAATATAGAGATTTAACACTTTCATACAACATCCTGTGCTCATCATAGCAAGTACATCCCTTAATCCCCATCACCTACTTCACCTATCCCCTACACCCACCTCCCCACTGGTAACTGCCAATTTGTTCTCTATAGTTAAGAGTCTATTTCTTGGTTTGCCTCTCTTTTTTTCCCTTTGCTCATTTGCTTTGTTTCTTAAATTCCACACATGAATAAAATCATACAGTATTTGTCTTTCTCCGTCTTATACTGCTTAGCATAATACTCTCTAGCTCCCTCCATGTCATTGCAAACGACAAGATTTCATTCCTTTTTATGGCTGAGTAATATTCCATTGTATCTATATACCACATCTTTGGTCATTCATCAGTTGATGGACACTCAGGCTATTTCCATAATTTGGCTATTGTAGACAGTGCTGCTATAAATCATCAGGGTGCAGGTATCCCTTTAAATTAGTATTTTTGTATTCTTTGATTAAATACACAAAAATAAATTCAAATGGATGAAAGACCTAAATGTGAGACCTGAAACCATAAAAATCCTAGAAAAGAACACAGGCAGCAACTTCTTTAACATTGGCCATAGCAACTTCTCTCTAGATATGTCTCCTGAGGCAAGGGAAATAAAAGCAAAAATAAACTGGGGCGCCTGGGTGGCTCAGTCGGTTAAGTGTCCGATTTCAGCTCAGGTCATGATCTCGCGGTTGGTGGGTTCGAGCCCCGCGTCAGGCTCTGTGCTGACAGCTAGCTCGGAGCCTGGAACCTGCTTCAGATTCTGTGTCTCTCTCTCTCTGACCCTCCCCTGCTCACGCTGTCTCTCTCTCTCTCTCAAAAATAAATAAAATATTTTAAAAAAAAAACAAAAATAAACTATTGGGGCTACATCAAAATAAAAAGCTCTGGGGGTACCTGGGTGGCTCAGTCGGTTAAGCATCCAACTTCAGCTCAGGTCATGACCTCATGGTTCATGGGTTTAAGCCTCATGTCAGGCTCTGTGCTGACAGCTCAGAGCCTGGAGCCTACTTCGGATTCTGTGTCTCCCTCTCTCTCTGCCCCTCCCTTGCTCGCATTCCCTCTCTCTCAAAAATGAATGAACATTTTAAAAATTAAATTAAATAAGAATAAGAATAATAAACTCTGCACAGCAAAAGAAACAATCAACAAAACTAAAAGGCAACCTAGGGAATGGGAGAAGATATTTACATATGACATATCTGATAAAGGGTTAGTATCCAAAATATATAAAGAACTTATAAAACTCAAAAATCCAAAAAAATGAATAATCCAATTAAAATGGGCAGAAGATATGAATAGATACTTTTCTAAAGAACACATACAGGTGGCCAGTAGACACATGAAAAGATACTCAACATCAGTCATCATCAGGGAAATGCAAATCAAAACTACAATGAGGTACCACGTCACACCTGTCAGAATGGCTAAAATTAGCAACACGGGAAACAACAAGTGTTTGCGAGGATGGGGAGAAAGGGGAACCCTCTTGGACTGTTGGTGGGAATGGACACTGGTGCAGCCACTCTGGAGAACAGTATGGAGGTTCCTCAAAATAAAAATAGAGCTGCCCTACAACCCAGCAGTTGCACTACTACATATTTAGCCAAAGAATACATAATTGCTTTTAAACAGCAGGTAGGTCTCCCCACACCATCTCCCTCTCCTCAAAGCAATCGCTGAATTCTTCTAACAAAATAAACCTCAACAGTAAGTCTCCAATTATTCTCCAAAATAAAATTTCACTGAACCTGAGCCTAAAATAATAAATCATGAAACACTACAAATTCAACCCACTATGGTTAAAAATCAGTAGAAACAAGAAGCAACAGAAAATTGGCTTATAAAGACTACAAATACTGGAGTTCTACAAATGCAATATAAGGATGTAAAATACATTAGAAAAAGTAAAGGATGGTATTGAAATGTCTAAGGAATAAGAGACTATCAAAAATGATCAGAAAACATACTGAAGAATAACTTTTACACCTAAAAATATTATAAAAATTGGAAAGAGTAAATGGACAGGATAAAGAACAGCATATTAAGGGCACCTCGGTGGCTCAGTCGGTTGAGCGTCCAACTTCGCCTCAGGTCATGATCTCGTGGTTTGAGAGTCTGAGCCCCATATTGGGCTCTATGCTAGGCTCTGTGCTGACTGCTCGAAGCCTGGAGCCTGCTTCAGATTCTCTGTCTCCCTCTCTCTCTGCCCCTTCTCCTCTTGCGCTCGTGCTCTCTTGCTCTCTCTCTCGTGCTCTCTCTCTCTCTCTCAAAAATAAACATTAAAAAATAATTTTAATAATAAAAGAACAGCATATTAGACACAGGTAAAGAAAGAATTGGTAGTTATGAACTACATAATTAAACCTAACCCTCTAGACATGAACAATTAGAAGAGCTGAGAAAATATTTTTTTTTTATTTTGGTTTTTTAAAGGCAGTTAAGACANAGCCAAGAAAAGAAGGTAGGTAGGATAGTGAGCAAAGGAGATGAAAGAGAAAATTCAGAAGTGGCACTATTTAAAGAGTTAATGGCTGAGAATTTTCCAAACGAGGAAAGACATCAAACCACAGATTCTAGAAGCACTATTAATCCTTAGACAAATATAAAGAAAACCATCTGTGATGGTTTATTTTATGTGTCAGCATAGCTAGGCCATGGTAGTACCCAGGCTTTGGTCAAGCATCAGTCTAGATGTTGCTGTGAAGTTATTGACATTTAAATCAGTGGATTTTGAGTAAAGCAAATTATCTTCCGCCATGTGAGTGGGCCTAAATATATCATACGTACATCAAATGTAAATACACAATTACAGATATAAAAATAACTGTGAGTTATTTATAAATGACACACCTTAAATATAAGAATATAAAATGTTGAAAGTAATAAGGTAAAAAGATATATCATACATACACTAACCAAAAAAGGCTTCCATATCTATATTAATCTCAGACAAAATAGACTAATGCTAAAAGCATTAACAGAGTTAAAGACATATTTCATAGCAATAAATTATTCCATTTACTAGGAAGACATAACAATTCTAAATGGTCATGCATGTCATAAGAGGCCTTCAAAAATATATAAAGCAAAACTCGACATAACTAAAGGATAAAAGACAAATCCACAGTCTTGGGATATTTTTAACTTCACTGTCTCACTACCTCATAGAAAAAAACAGATCAAAAAATCCTGAAGGAGAGGCTTTGAAAAGCATGCCTAACAAACTTGACCCAATTTATACATGGAGAACACTACATAGACAACCCCCAGTGCAGCGAGCACATCTTTCTCAAGCACACTTAGAACATTTAAAAAGCTGACCATATATCCGTGTATGTTCTCTGATGACAACAGAATTAAGTTAGAATTAAACAACAGAAAGACAGCTAGAAAATGTTTCACATACAGTACTTGGAAATTAAGCAGTACTTAATTAAATAACCCAGGCATGATTCAGAGAAGCAATCATGACAAAAATCAGAAAGTATTTTCAAGTGAATGATAATTTCAAAAAACAATGTATCAAAACTTAACGCATGTAGCGAAAGCTAGGTTTATGGATGAATTTCACAGAATTAAATGCATCTATTAGAAAAAAGGCCTATAAAGCAATGATTAAGCATCTCAAGAAGTTAGAAAAAAAAGAGCAAATTAAAACAAAAAAAGTAGAGTTAAGGGGAAAATTAAGGGCAGAAATTAGTAACAGAGAAATGAAACAACCAACGCACTCCTGGAAAACAAGGTGGGGGAAGTCACTCTATGGGACATCAGCTTACTCCACTGCTACAGAAAGTAAGACGCCAAACGGGTGCCTGGGTGGCTCAATCGGTTAAGCGTCCGACTTCGGCTCAGGTCATGATCACATGGTTTGTGGGTTCGAGCCCCGCNACTGAGAGTCCAGGAACAAACCCCCACACAGACGCAGACACTTGATTTATAGCAAGGTCCGCAGGGCAGAGGGCAAAGGGTAGCATTTTCAATGAATGGTGCTGAGTCATATTAATGTCTACATGGAAAATATAAGAAACTTGACTCCTATCTCTAACAGTATACAAAAATACACTCAAGAATCTAGTGTATCTAAATATGAAATAAGAAAACAATAAATCTTCTAGAAGATAATTTAGGAGACTATCTTCATGATGGAGGCATAGGGCAATAAGATTTTTTTAATGTTTATTTCATTTTTGAGAGGGGGTGATAGTGCAAATAGGGGAGGGGCAGAGAGAGAGGGAGAGAGAAGATCTGAAGCAAGCTCTGCGCTGACAGCAGACAACCTGGTATGCGGCTTGAACCCATGAACCATGAGATCATGACCTGAGCCGAAGTCAGACGCTCAACCAACTGAGCCACTCAGGTGCCCCAGAGCTATAAGATTCTTAAACTAGACATAAAAAGCAATAACCATTAATAAGTTATGTTACATTAAAATTAAGATCAACTTTTCATCAAAAGACACCGGCAAAAGAGTGAAAAGGCAAACTTCAGACTGGGAAAGATATTTGTAATAAATACAACAAACATAGGGCTCATACCTAGACTAGAGAAAAGATTCCTATGAATCAGTGAAAGTGAAAGACAAATGTGTTATTTCTGGGCCTCGCAGAAGCACATGCCAAGATGGGATTCAATGTGCAAGGATTTATTAAAGAAAATGCCTGTGAGAAAAATTTAACTCAATCCACAAGACAGTGTTTTAACACTTTCAGTCCCATAAAGGACACAGAACTTTAAAAAAAAAAATACTATTCATTTACATACATTTTTGGCAGAGAAGTAAGAGATCTGTAAACATGGAATAAATTAGGATAAAATTCTGTAAGAGAAGTAGAATAGAATTAGGAGCTCATGGAGAAAAGTGAATAATGTAAAACTCAGAGAGTTTTGTTTTGTTTTTGAGAGAGAGAGAGAGAGAGAGAGCGCATGGGGGCGGGGCAGAGCAATAGAGGGGAAAAGAGAGACAATCTTGAGCACACTCCATNAAGAGTCAGACACTCTGACTGAGCCACCCAAAAGAGTTGTAATTTGAAATGACATGAGAAAAAGAGGTTGGAAGGGACTGAGTTTACTGGGAACTGACTAGATTACATTTTCTGATAGAGACTTCAAGATAGAAACTAACTTCAGTCCCCACCCCACCTCCAAGTTTGCAGCCACTGAAAATTTATACTATCTACATGTGTAATCTAATACATTTCTACTAATATGATTTTTAATCAAAATGGAAAAAATCAGTATATTGGACTATAATATTCAAGCATATGCTTTGCTTTTTATAATTAAAGTCCTCTAGGAATTACTTAAAATAACTGAAGCTTTCAAAAATATGATAACCATGCTCTCAGTAAATATACTTTTAAATGTATTTAGGCTCTCAATCTATATTCACAAAGGGGCTTGTGTACTCCACAGGATCTACTTCATTCTTTGAAGTAACTGATACTGCACCCAAAAAGAAAAGAAAAAGAAACAACCTAAGACGACAAATGGAGTATTAGCCCATTTGGGACTGAGCACAGCTATGAAACAGAAATGTAAGAGAATAAGTAAACAGGTTATAGAGACAGAACGAATGGACTCTTCCTTATATGAAAATGTCCTCATGTCAATTACTTATAATACACTTCACAGATGTTTATTTATAGAAGAACATGTAAATACAAACATCAGATGAGTGAAAAGCAGATTATAAACCCAATGCTTGAGAACAGAAATGTATTAAGTACTATTCGAGCTAAGAGTCTCTAACCACACAAAATACACAACAGGACATACAGGTTGGGGAGTTTTTATTTTGCTTTGTTTCATTCTACAGAAAAGTTAGTTACTTAGAAACAGCAGATGCAGAATCATACTACATTCTTCATAACGTTAATCCAGAGTATTTGACAAATGTAGTTGGACGTTACAGAAAAAAGCAAGGGCTGTGGATTCATAAAGAAGTGCATTCCAATCACAGCTCTCTAACATAACAGTTGGGTGGCTTTAGACAAGCCACCTCACTTCTATGGGCCTCGGTTTTTTCTTCTGCAAAACTACAGAAACCAACTTCCAACATAATAGGATGTCGGCATGTGGCTCTTCTCACCTGAGATGTCAAAACAATAGATGTCAGGACACAAATGTGAAACCACACTCCTTCACCCACCACTCCTACAGTCACTAAGGAAACAGTCCACGACTCTCTTATCCGTTAGATTTTGCTACATGACAAACCGCCCCACAACTCAATGCTTAACACTACAAACATACAGTATTTCTCACATTTCTGGGAACTTTATTGGCAGTCATTCTGGGCCAAGACCATCCGGGCCAGCGTGGCTGGGCTAGATGATCTATAGTGGCCTTATTCACAGGTCTGGTCGTCGACCTGATGTCGGATGTAATGACAGGAAGAGCTTGGCGACATGACTCTGATCATCCAGAAGGCTTAGTCACACAGGCATAATCACAGAGTTTCCAAAAGCAGCAAGAGAGGTCAAGCCTCATCGTGCAGGCACTTTTTTTAAGTGTCCAGTTGGAACACATTTTCTATTGTCCCACTGGCCAAAGCAAGTCGCATGGCCAAGAGACCATGACTCTGAATCCCTCAGAAAGATATAAGATATAAAAAGAGGTTTGAGAACATAGTTCCTAGCTGTCAGTAGGAGCTCAATAAATGAATGTTGAATAGAATAATAAATGACTGAAAGAAAAAAGGTTGATTGAGAGGATGGTGGTGCCATTAACCAAAATAGGTTTAGATAAAGAAGCAGCTTGAAGGTTTAGGGGAAACAGTGAATTCCATTCCAAACACATAGAACCCTGAGGTACTCACGAGACATTCAGTAAAGATATCCAATAGACTGGGGCACTTGGGTGGCTCAGTCAGGTAAGCGTCTGACTTTGGCTCAGGTCACGATCTCACAGTCCATGAGTTCAAGTCCCACACTGGGCTCTGTGCTGACAGCTCAGAGCCTGGAGCCTGCTTCGGATTCTGTATCTCCCTCTCTTTCTGCTCCTCCCCCACTCACACTCTGTGTGTGTGTGTCTCTCTCAAAAGATAAATAAATATAAATATAAAATAAATAAACATTAAATTTTTTTTTTAAATATATACAGCAGACAATTANTTTTCCTTTAGTTACAAAAGTAACTTACATGGTAGTGAGCTTGAAATATCACATTTCCTCAAATCTAAGATGTATTTTCCACATTTTGACAGTTCAATTGATGTGTGTTACATCAATGTATACATTTAACAAGATAGTATTCTTTATGAAAAGCTGATATAAATCAAGGCAGCATTTTAAAATTCATGGCATCTTAAAATCAAGGAACTATGATGAAGTGTAAACTCTTGGCCTGCTGTGTCCAGGAGTAGATTTTAAACCATTAGGTAAGGCTATTTTTACTCCAGACCCAATCAAGAAGTTTCCTTTCATCTTTCTGTGAAACTTGTACCACCTCCTCTTTTACCTATCTCAGAAAAATCAGCTACCTTCCAGCCCA